>NC_091068.1:75497658-75666573 GCF_000393655.2 Nicotiana sylvestris | reverse complement strand
TCCTATTAACTTCCTAACACAATTGCATTTGACCAACTTTTGCAAACTTGAATTCAAACTGGACATTACAGCAATATTATACTGAATTCAGAACTAACAACATATTACTGCAATTATCAAAACAATTCAGACTGGACTTAATACTGAACTAGAATCAAACACACACAGGATCATTGTCAATACTGACAATGTCCTGAAACTTTAATGTTCAGACAATAACATATACAACATACATTTGAATTCACTGATTCACAGACAATCATGATTTAATTGACGAGCATTAATCAATTGACTATTTACAACATTTGTCAATAATTAGTCTAAAATAATAGAAGCAGACTGTTTTAGTCAACATTTTCAGAAATGAAAAAATTCGTAATATAATTAATCGACGAACTTAATCGAGTCGATTACACACATTGTAAATAACCACAACCAACAGAAACAATTCACATTCGGATTAAATAGACAGAAATGACAGAATTGATCAAAACAAATATGAAAAATTAACAAGCTATTAATACGGACAACAATACACGTAGAATACACAAAATAAATAGAAAAATACCTCTGAACTTTAATCAGACTCGATCCCAACTCAGCTTCGGATTTTTGTTTGAAATCAAACAGACCTTAGTCGAAGTATTTTCCACTGAAAATACTTCGACTAAGGTCGATTAAACCTCAATCCTTGAATCAATTTGGACAAAAAATCCAGAAATTTGGTATTTCTAGGTTTCCTGAAGGCTCGATTTGGGATCTAATCATTTCTGGTTAGATTCGAGAGAAACCAAGTATGACACAAGGGTGAGGGAAGCCTAGGGGTTGATTGGTGTCACTTTGGAACAGATCTGGGTAATTTTTTGTTTGACTCGAATCTTCAAAAGAAGATTCGAGAAGCTCTGAAGTGATTCGAGCCAAACTATCTTCAGATCCATAACAAGGGTTGTTAGGGGAAGCCATGGTGTTAATTTGGGGTTGATTGGTTTAAGTCTGAACTTGGCTCGAATCTTCAAATGAAGATTCGAGAACCTCCAGGGAGATTCGAACCAAGCAGGTAACATATTCGGATAGAGGAGGCTCAGGGGGTTCTGGGGTGTTACTTTGGTGACCGGCGGCGTTGATGCCGCCGGGTTTCAGGCGAAGGGGAATAGGGGCGGCTAGGGTTAGGGGTCTGTTTGAGAAGATGATGAACAGGAGAGGATGGGGGGGTGTTTAGTTAGGGGCCGGGGTAAGGGTTTGGGATTTATATAGGGGTGGGATGGATCGATATCGTCCGTCCGATCAAGCAAGATGAAAGGCCAGGATTAATTCATTAAACCAAACGACGTCGTTTGATTTGAAGTTGGGGTCGGATTGAATCGGGTTAATGGATCGGGTTATGGGTTGCGGGTAAGGGTGATGAGATCTTGGCCGTTGGTTGTATTTAATCCAACGGCCCTTGATTAGAGATGACCAAACGACGTCGTTTGGTATCAGCTTGGGACTGGGTCAGACTTGGCTGTTTGGATTGGGCTGTGGGGGGGATTTAACGTTTTGGGCCTGGATTTTAATCCAGGTCCAATTTTGTATAACTTGTGCTATTTTTTTTTTTTATCATTATTTTCTAATTTCATTATTAATTAACAAAAATCTTAATTAAAAATTATAAAAACAAAATTACCATTACAAAGATATTAATTACCTTTTTAACAACTATTAACACATAGACAACATTAATCACACAGTGGAACATTAAAAATAGAACAAAATGCATATTTTTATGATTTTATTTAAATTATCTCTTAAATGCATAATTAAATCCTATATGCATGCAATATGTATTTTATTTTATTTTTATTTTATTATGACAAATATAAACATTTACGGACATAATACAAATATTTAACACCACGCAAATTCACAAATTACACAGTAAAAGAAATTTATTTTGATTTATTTTGGAGCAATTTTTCGTAATGCAAAAATCACGTGCTCACAGCTGCCCCTCTTTGTGCGGAAACTCGAAGAGTTTTCGTGCAAAGATAAAGTGAGCGGATACGAGCGATTTTTGCCCGTTCGAATACTCCGTGGGAAGCATTTTTAGAAAGATTTGACCGAACCTCTGCTTCAAAGGTTTCCTACATATCCTTGGCTATAAAGGAATCAGGTCAATGTAGTTCGGGAATTTTTGGTAGCTGGGACTACCGTGGGACTGTGATGTTACTGCTGTTTCGTGCTGTTTTTACTGCTTACTGACCTCCTTATTACACCTTACTTTAAAGGAAATACAAAATTAAGCTAGATTATGGTACAGGAATTATAAAAATCTTATCTAGATCATGCCCTTGTTTCTTGTTGTCTTGATATCTTGGTGAATCTTGGGCATTTGGCTTATTCCGTATTCCTCTTGGAACTCTTTGTTGTTTCTTGCTGGGGATTCTGTTGGACTCCTCTGCTTTATTGATTCTAAGTGTGCTCCTTTCTCACATGAGTGGGCTTTTGGTTTCAACACTTCAATTGCATTCCATCGTTCTTCAGGTGGGTGCCTTGACTGCTTCTTTTCTTTCTTCATCCTCATTTTCCAGGTGGACGCCTGACTTCTTCTTTTCTCATCCTCATTCTCCAGGTGGACGCCTGACTTCTTTTAATTTTCATCCTCATTCTCCAGGTGGACGCCTGATTTCTTCTTTTTCTTTATCCTCATTCTCCAGGTGGACGCCTGATTTCTTCTTTTCTTTGTCCTCATTCTCCAGGTGGACGCCTGACTTCTTCTTTTTCTTTATCCTCATTCTCCAGGTGGACGCCTGATTTCTTCTTTTCTTTGTCTTCATTCTCCAGGTGGACGCCTGACTTCTTCTTTTCTCATCCTCATTTTCCAGGTGGACGCCTGACTTCTTCAATTCTTTGTCCTCATTCTCCAGGTGGACGCCTGACTTCTTCTTTTTCTTTGTCCTCGTTCTCCAGGTGGACGCCTGATTTCTTCAATTCTTTGTCCTTATTCTCCAGGTGGACGCCTGACTTCTTCTTTTCTCATCCTCATTCTCCAGGTGGACGCCTGACTTCTTCAATTCTTTGTCCTCATTCTCCAGGTGGACGCCTGACTTCTTCTTTTCTCATCCTCATTCTCCAGGTGGACGCCTGATTTCTTCAATTCTTTGTCCTCATTCTCCAGGTGGACGCCTGACTTCTTCTTTTCTCATCCTCATTCTCCAGGTGGACGCCTGACTTCTTCAATTCTTTGTCCTCATTCTCCAGGTGGACGCCTGACTTCTTCTTTTTCTTTATCCTCGTTCTCCAGGTGGACGCCTGATTTCTTCAATCCTTTGTCCTTATTCTCCAGGTGGACGCCTGACTTCTTCTTTTCTCATCCTCATTCTCCAGGTGGACGCCTGATTTCTTCTTTTCTTTGTCCTCATTCTCCAGGTGGACGCCTGACTTCTTCAATTCTTTGTCCTTATTCTCCAGGTGGACGCCTGACTTCTTCTTTTCTCATCCTCATTCTCCAGGTGGACGCCTGACTTCTTCTTCTTTACCAGGTATTTCCAGACACAAATATTGTATTTGCCCCTGTTTTAAATCAAAGAAAACTTCGTTAGTTTAAAGCAGGGTGGCTGGTTGTGGTATTCTTGCCGATGGTGATGTTTCTCTTCGTCTTTCTTTATTGCCTTGGAATGATTGAAAAGACTGTTTTGTCTTTGTAATTGATCCTTGACTATAGGATTTCCCTCTGTGTGTTTTCCTTCAAAATCTTTCAACTGTAATCATGTGCTTCTTTTGACTTTGCTGATCCTCTTTTGATTTCATCTTTCTTACACCCGTACTTTTATCTCCCACCTTTCGTGGCTGTATTTTGTAACCTTGAATCTTGGTAGTATACCTTGACATTCTTTCTTATTTGTTTAGAATAAAATTTATCTCAAAGCTTGGAGAAAGTAAGATTATTAGTAGCGAAATACGCTGATTTCGACAATTATAGAATGAAAAGAAAAATCCAATTTTTGGATGACTGTTGGAAAAGGAATAAAAGACTTATCTGATTGGAATTACTGGCACCAATGATCAGGGTATGCATTTCGGATTAATCAACCCAGTCTTTTAATCAATCTCCTTTCAATTGTCTCAAGGAGTTTTCATTGATCAATTTTCCTCATTTTTCACTTCTCCACTTCCCTTTCGCCTTATGGTGCCTGCGAAGGTTTTCACCAATAAGACTCTCTCATTTTACTTTTCTCTCAACTTCCGTCGCCTTATGGTGCCCGTGTGGGTTTTCACCTATAAGACTCTCTCATTTTTACTTTCTTTCCTTGTTTGTACCACTTCATTTGCTTGCATCAGCATTTTTCTAAGATTGATCGAAAGGTCTTTTTGGTATAAGGTTAGGAATGGAAAAGGTATTAAAAGCTAAATAGCTGTGGTATGGGTTTAAAATTACAACTCTTGGAATCTTTTCTTATTTCCAATACAATTCCTGCCCCAGTCTCTTGATTGGGGTCTCTTGATATTTCTTTTCCGTGCACATTGTGCATGTTGTGCACCCTATGACCGAGCCGTGAGGCGCCTACGTATCCTTCTTTGAGGAATCAGGTCAAACGTAGTTCACTACATAATAGTGAAGATTTTGATCTCTTTTTTTTTATTTTTATTTTATTGATTCCAAGAGAGGTTAGGAAAGAAACAAGTATGGCTCAAAGGGGAAGCAAATGGTATAGTGTTTGGACAGCAGAATAAATTGCCTTTGTCATTTCAATCTTTGAAATAGTGCTAAATACAAACATTCAAAAGTTATGCATAATATCTCTTTACCGCGTCAGAATTGATCGCCATATCTATGCATTTGCCTTCAATATCTGTTAAACATAGTGCACCATTCGATAATACTCTGGTCACAATGAATGGTCCTTGCCAATTCGGAGCAAATTTGCCTTTTGCTTCAACCTGATGTGGAAGAATGCGTTTCAGCACATGCTGACCTACTTCGAACTTCCGGGGACGCACCTTTTTGTTGTATGCTCTTTCTATTCTTCTTTGATATAATTGACCATGGCATACTGCGGTCAATCGTTTTTCATCAATCAAATTTAACTGTTCTAGACGGGTTTTGACCCATTCATCATCATCAATCTTTGCTTCGGCAATGATCCGAAGGGAAGGAATCTCAATTTCTGCAGGAATTACTGCTTCGGTGCCGTATACCAACAAATAAGGAGGTTGCTCCTACTGAAGTGCGAACAGTAGTGCGGTATCCCAATAATGCAAATGGTAATTTTTCATGCCATTGTTTTGAACCTTCTACCATTTTCCGCAGTATCTTCTTTATGTTTTTGTTGGCTGCTTCTACTGCTCCATTCGCCTTGGGCCGATATGGGGTAGAGTTACGATGTGTAATCTTAAACTGTTGACATACTTCTTTCATTAAGTTGCTGTTAAGATTAGCACCGTTATCTGTGATGATCACCTTCGGGATTCCGAATCGACATATGATATTTGAGTGGACAAAATCGACCACAGCTTTCTTGGTCACTGATTTGAATGTCTTGGCCTCAACCCATTTGGTAAAATAATCAATAGCTACCAGAATGAATCTGTGTCCATTGGATGCTGCCGGTTCAATTGGTCCAATCACATCCATGCCCCAAGCAACGAAAGGCCATGGTGCCGACATTGTGTGCAACTCGGATGGTGGAGAATGAATCAAATCTCCGTGTATTTGGCATTGATGACATTTGCGTACAAAACTGATACAATCTCTCTCCATGGTAAGCCAATAGTAACCAGCCCGTAGGATCTTCTTTGCCAACACATATCCACTCATGTGGGGTCCGCAAACTCCTGAATGTATTTCAGACATGACAGTTGTAGCTTGTCTGGCATCTATGCATCTTAATAATCCAAGATCTGGTGTTCTTTTATACAGAACTCCTCCGCTTAAGAAGAATCCATTTGCTAATCGCCTGATGGTCCTCTTTTGATCTCCTGTGGCTTGTGCGGGATATATGCCCATCCTGATATATTCCTTGATGTCGTGGAACCATGGTTCTCCATCAAATTCTTCTTCAACCATATTGCAATAAGCGTGCTGATTGTGGATTTGAATATGTATTGGATCCACATAAGCTTTGTCTGGATGGTGCAACATTGATGCTAGGGTAGCCAATGCATCGGCAACTTCATTATGGATTCTTGGAATATGTTGGAATTCCACTGATTGAAACCGCTGACAAAGATCATGCAGACATTGTCGGTATGGTATGAGCTTCAAATCTCGGGTTTCCCATTCTCCTTGAATTTGATGTACCAAAAGATCCGAATCTCCCATGACTAAGATTTCTCGGATACCCATGTCTGCAGCTAGCCTTAACCCCAAAATGCAAGCTTCATATTCAGCCATATTATTGGTGCAATAAAATCGCAATTGAGCCGTAACAGGATAGTGATGCCCTGTTTCAGAAATGATTACAGCTCCTATTCCGACTCCTTTCATGTTGGCGGCTCCATCAAAGAAAAGTTTCCAGCCAGGCTTTTCAATTTGCTCCACCTCGTCGATATGCATTGTTTCTTCATCAGGAAAATAAGTCTTCAACGGCTCATATTCCTCATCGACCGGGTTTTCGGCTAAATGATCGGCCAGTGCTTGAGCCTTCATTGCAGTTCTAGTCACATAGATGATGTCGAATTCCGTGAGCAATATCTGCCACTTTGCAAGTCTTCCCGTTGGCATAGGCTTTTGAAAAATGTATTTCAAGGGATCCAAACGAGAAATGAGGTAAGTAGTGTAGGATGACAAATAGTGTTTCAATTTTTGAGCTACCCATGTTAGGGCGCAACATGTCTTTTCCAGATGAGTATACTTAACCTCATAAGCTGTGAACTTCTTGCTAAGGTAGTAGATGGCCTGTTCTTTTCTGCCAGTGAGGTCATGCTGCCCCAATACACAACCAAATGAATTTTCCAAAACCGTCAAGTAAAGAATCAAAGGTCTTCCTGGCTCTGGCGGGACCAACACGGGTGGGTTTGATAAGTACCCTTTTATTTTATCGAACGCTTCCTGACACTCATCGGTCCATTTGACTGCAGCATCCTTTTTTAACAATTTGAAAATTGGCTCGCAGGTTGTTGTGAGCTGAGCAATAAACCTACTGATATAATTTAACCTTCCCAACAAACTCATTACTTCAGTTTTGTTTCTTGGGGGTGGCAGTTCTTGGATGGCTTTGATCTTTGATGGGTCTAGCTCGATGCCTCGTCGACTGACTATGAATCCCAGCAATTTTCCAGATGGAACTCCGAATGCGCACTTGGCAGGGTTAAGCTTGAGGTTGTACCTGCGAAGTCTTAAGAAGAACTTCCTCAAATCCCCAACGTGGTTGGTCTGATGCTTTGATTTTATGATTACATCATCCACGTATACCTCAATTTCCTTGTGTATCATATCATGAAACACTGTGGTCATTGCTCTCATATAGGTTGCTCCGGCGTTCTTCAAACCGAATGGCATTACCCTGTAGCAATAAGTTCCCCATGGTGTGATGAATGCCGTCTTTTCTGCATCTTCTTCATCCATTAGAATTTGATGATATCCGGCATAACAGTCCACGAAAGATCCTATATCATGCTTGGCACAATTGTCGATCAAAATATGGATATTGGGTAATGGGAAATTATCCTTTGGACTTGCTTTGTTGAGATTGCGATAGTCGACGCATACTCTAATTTTGCCGTCTTTCTTTGGCACAGGAACGATATTAGCTAACCAAACAGGATATCGAGTGACTCGAATGACCTTTGCTTCCAATTGTTTGGTGATTTCTTCTTTAATTCTCACACTCATATCAGGCTTGAATTTTCTCAGCCTCTGCTTGACAGGAGGCACCATTGGATCGGTGGGCAATTTGTGGACCACTAAATCAGTGCTCAAGCCCGGCATATCGTCATATGACCATGCAAAAACATCTTTGAATTCTATGAGTGCTTTAATTAAATCCTCTCGGATTTTTGGCTCGAGATGGACACTTATTTTAGTTTCTCGGACATTACTCGTGTCCCCTATATTGACATCCTCGGTATCATTCAAGTTAGGTTTGATTTTTTCCTCAAAGTGAATTAACTCTTTACTAATCTCTTCAAAAACCTCATCTTCATCATATTCTGATTCATAATCACAATATGTTTCTTGAATTAATATTTCGGAATCAGATTGATTTTTAAGACTGGGCTGAAGATTCCTCATGCATGCCATATCACTAGAGCCAGCATAAAAAGAACTGTACAAAAAAGAAGAAAAAGAAAAGAAAGCTATTAGGAATGATAATAAAAAGGAAACTGCTTTTTATTGGATAATGAAAGATAACAAGGTTTTGCATGCTTCAAACCAACTGTAAGATAAATTTTGGGATTACAACCTTGAAATATCCCAAACAAACTGAAAGAAAATCAAAATAAACTACCAAGACTCCTTTCGAATTGGGAGAGGAGTGGCTTTCCAATTATTGAGCTTTGTTTTTGGTCCAACGAATTGAACTTCTGCGTTGCTACACCCTTCTCCGTCTTCCAGCATATTTACATCACTAAACAATTTCTCGAACCTTTCAATTAATTCCTCCTCAGGATTGACCTGGGATTTAGGAATTGTTGTTATCGGGCGATTTTTAGCACCGGTCTTGACAAAAGACTTCAACAGCTGTGGTACTGGTTTTGGAAGAACCCATGCTTGGTGTTTCAACTTCCTGGCTCTCATCACGTCATTGGCGGTCGGTGTGAATCCTAAACCGAATGTTCCCCAGTTCTCGGGGAGAGATACTGGTTGTACAATTCCTTGCAAAGATAAGCCCAGACCTTTGCCGGGTATAAAGCCATTCTTCAGCATTTCATAAGCTACCATGACTGATGTAGAGGATACCTTTGGATTCGCAAGGTATTTTCCTTCTGGAATTTTCTCTACCGACACTGTGTCTGACACTTGGTATACCCATGGTCCTTGGTCAATTTCTGCTCCCTCGACTGGTACAATGGTGCTGTTGTGAGCATTTAAATTTTCTTCTCCATGCACGACTATTTCTTGATGGTCCCATTCAAACTTGACAACCTGATGTAATGTTGACGGGACTGCTTTAGCAGCATGGATCCATGGTCGACCCAACAACAAGTTGTAAGAAACAGTCATGTCCAAAACTTGGAATTCCATTGTGAATTCAACTGGCCCTATAGTTAGTTCCAACACTATGTCGCCAAATGAATCTCTACTTCCACCGTCAAATCCTCGTACGCAGATACTGTTCTTTTGAATCCTCTCCTCTTTAATTTTTAATTTGTTTAAAGTGGAGAGAGGGCATATGTTTGCACTGGACCCATTGTCGACCAATACCCGGGTTACTACGGAGTTTTCACATTTCACGGTGAGGTAAAGAGCTCTGTTGTGCTCGGTACCTTCCACAGGTAATTCATCATCAGCAAATGTAATCCTGTTCGTCTCAAAGATTCTGTTGGCTATTTTGCCCAAATGATTTACAGAGATCTTTTCAGGAACATGAGCTTCATTCAGGATTTTCATCAATGCCAGACGGTGTTCCTCTGAATGGATCAGTAATGACAACAATGAAATTTGAGCGGGGGTCTTCTTTAATTGATCCACAACAGAATAATCATGGAGCTTCATTTTTCTTAAAAACTCCTCCGCCTCTTCTTCCGTCACAGCTTTCTTCGTGGGCATTGGATTGTTTTTAGTTTTTCTCAGCTCTTCGGGAGTAAAACATCTTCCCGAACGAGTCAAGCCTTGTACCTCACACACTTCTTCCTTGATTTCTTTGCCTTTGTACATTACGGTCACCCGTTCATAGTTCCATGGGATGGCTTTGTTGTTGATGATTGGCAGCTGAATTACAGGTGCAATAATAACTCGATCTGTACGTGCTCCTTCCACAATTACGACGGGTTTGTTAGCAACCCCTGGTACTATCACCTTTGTCCTCTCTTGTTTTGCGGCAACTTTGTTCGATGATCCCTCATCGACTATCATAGACGGTTCACCACCATTCTTGTTATGCTTAGACACCGGCTTCTCCTCCATTAACTGCTTATCTGGCTTGGTTTCATGAGACTTGATCATCATGACAGTTTGTGACGGCTTCTTTGTCTCCCCATCAGCTTGTATGATTTCTATCATATTAGCCTCTTGATGGGCTGGCATTGGATTTCTATTGATATTTGGAGCTTCAGGGGTTTGAACCTCGATTTTATTAGTATCAATCAGCTCTTGTATTGCATTTTTCAAATGCCAACATTTCTCCGTATCATGGCCTGGTGTACCGGAGCAATATTCACAGCTAATGGTGTAATCCAGATTCTTTGGTGGAGGATTGGGTAGCTTGGATTGTATTGGTCTCAACATGTCTAACTGTCTCAGCCTGTGGAACAGACTAGTGTAAGACTCTCCCAATGGAGTGTAAGTTTTCTTTTTCTGTTCCCTTTCTCCCCTGAATGCTGGCCTAGGCCTGAAACCTGGTCCGGGATAAGCTCGGGGGTAGGTATTTGGTGTGACAGGAGCACGCCAATTGGTGTGAACAGGTGGCTGATTGTATGCTTGAGCGTGGTTAATGGCGAAATGAGGCTCTGAAGGGTGATAGTAATGTTGGGATGAATCATGGTGGTAAGCTGATTGGCGAGGTCGTTGCTGATTATAGTAAAGCGGTGAACCCCTGGGTCCCGGCCAAATTCCTGAATCAACTACGGTTGCTTCCTCCCTCTTCTTTCTTCCGATTCCTCCTACCCCGCCTTGAATAGCCTGAGTAGTTGCCTTAATTGCTGAATAGCTCATGATTTTGTTTGTCTTGAGGCCTTCTTCCACCATACCTCCCATCTTCACTACCTCGTTGAATGATTTTCCAACCGCTGAAACCAAGTGGGCGTAGTAAGTTGGTTCCAAGGCTTGGAGGAAGTAGTCTACCATTTCGCTCTCCTTCATAGGAGGATCCTACTCTTGCTGCCTGTTCTCTCCACCGAAAACCATACTCTCTGAAACTCTCATTGTGTTTCTTCTCAAATTTGGTCAAAGATAACCGATCTGGGATGATTTCCAGATTGTATTGGAAATGGTATGCGAATGCCTGTGCCAGGTCATCCCAGGTGTACCATCTTCCATGGTCTTGGCGTGTATACCACTCCAAAGCTGATCCGCTTAGACTTTGACTGAAGTAAGCCATCAATAATTCATCCTTTCCCCCAGCTCCTCGCATCTTGCTACAGAAACCCCTTAAGTGGGCTACTGGGTCGCCGTGCCCGCTGTATAGGTCAAATTTGGGCATCTTGAAGCCAAATGGCAATTGTACATTAGGGAATAAGCATAAATCTTTGTAGGCTACACTGACTTGCCCACCTAATCCTCGCATGTCTCGGAACGACTGTTCTAGACTTTTGACCTTCCTGAACATCTCTTCTTGTTCAGCATTTTTGGCTGGCTTGTCAATTTCGGTTGGGAGATCAAACCGAGGAGCAGGTGAATTGATTTCGGAGGCTTTGAAGGTGGGCTCCGGGGGTAATATTGGTTGTCTTGGGCCTGAAATGTAGGCTCACTAGGAGATTTGTGAAATGTAGCAGGGGGAGGTGCTACAAAAACAGGAGTCATAGGTGGAGGAAGGTACGGAACTGGTTTTGGAGGTGGAGACTGTGGTGTCTGAGAGGTGGTGCCTCGGTAGTGCTGATAAATGGGGAAACTTGGGGATAATTCAGTGGTGATATTATCCTGAGTTTGGATTATTGATGGAGCAGGGTTATTTGGGTAAGATGGGGGCAACTGTCCTGTAGACCAAGCTTGGTACATTTCTGCCATTTGCTGCTTGAGCTTAAGCATTTCTTCTTTCATTTTCCCGACATCCATCTCTTCTATCTCCATACTTGTGTCAACATCTGGGATAGACATACTTTCGGGTATTGGTCCTTTTGATCTTGTGTGATAGTGATAATATGCCAGTATACTCTTTAGAGAAACTAACTGGTTGAATTCTGAATTCTGAAAATGGACAAACTTGTTAGTTTTGAGAGTTTAACACATATATAATCACACGTTGAGATGCAATGCTCCTAGACAAATAATCCCTTTCTATTATGCATTCGCTCGGTTGCTTGTATCGTCCCAGCTTTATTGAAATTGAAAAATTGTCATTCGCTTTTATTTACTATAGATATCTTTATCGTGGTGGTCGACTCTTAGAGATTGCCTATGTATTATGTCAAACATGAATCAGACCTTGCGTAGTTCGGACCAAAGTCAATCATGTTTATTTATTACACAAAGATGGAATTACATTCGAAAACTTTAAGAAAATAGCTTGAAACACACACACTTAAATCAGAATAAAAGATACAATTCATAACATCTCACAAAATGCCCCACTTTCCACTTTTGTTCTCTAATATTGGATTATCTGCTCAATGTGGGGCTTGACCTGGATGGCCTCCCAGCGTACGATACATCCTTTCCAACTCTATTGCTAGATGACGAGCAAAAGTGGGCGCATGCTCTGTAAACCTTTCATAATCCATTCCTTGGCAGTTTACATAACTTTGAGATGTGAAGACTGCCAAGTCGTGGACTTGTGCCCTGAAACCTTGGAGACGTTGGTCTTGGTCTTGCAATTGCTGCTGACGAGTGGTGGCTATGTCTCTGACACGGTTTTCACGATCTAAAGCTGATTCTAATAGAGCTCGGAGTCTGGCCTGCTCTAATCTTGCTTGTGATCTTTCCCTGTCGAGGTCTGCTTGTTGGTATTCTCTGTTGCATCTTCTTGCCTCTTCTAGTTGTGCACGAAGCTGGTCTTCTGATCGCATCCAATAGTCTTTTTCCTTCTTGAATTGAGCCTTGTCTTTTTCGGATTGCCTATCCTGGCGTTCCTTGTTAGATCTGGCTTCTTCATTTAATTGTTGGATCCTTTCTTTTGCTTTGCTCAATGCCCTTTCGTTTTCTGCAAGAATGGAGTCAAAATCTTGCATTTTTTCGAAGAGATTGGCGATGGTTTTTTGATCTTTCCAGCTTCTCTTTGGCGTTTCAGAGACTCTTTTCATTTTTTGGAATCGAGCATGAAGATTTTCATTCTCACAAGCTAGACTCTTTTTCTCGCCTTTGGCTTCTTGTTCTTGCAAATCTTTCTCCAAACTGAGGCTTCTTAGATTTTCTTTTAGGGCATGGATAGTGGCTTTGTACCCTTTTTCTTTTTCTCCCCAGATTAACCGCTCTTGGATTTTATCATTGAAATTTTGAACATGGGGTCTTTTTGTTGGCCTTTTTAGCTCAGGTTCCGGTGCATCATCCACGCGGGACCGCTTTTCGAACCACCTTGCATATCCAGGATTTATCTCACCCTTGGTAGCGTCTAGGACTTGAGTATCACTTTTCAAGTATCGGCACCCATTCCACATCTGCTGAAGTAGAGCTTCGGGAATAGTGGCTTCTGGGTGTAATTCGATTACTTGCATACTCAAATCTTCCTCATCAGGAACTATTTGATATCTCCCTAGTTGCCTTAGGACTCTTAGTGGTGCATATGGCTGAATGCTTCTCAATCCCAATAGTAGTAGATAACTATTTGAGGTTGACATATGTATTACTTCTCTCATCGGGAGCCATCCCAGAGTCCATTCAATTTGATTTGCCGTTAAAGCCTTTAGATGAGATACCCATGCTTCTATCCCTTCTGGAGCTTGGTAATTTTTTGTTCTTTCCTCATAGCTCTCGATGCAATTAGCTCTGTTCGACCCATACTGTATGATCTTGGGTTGTTGTTGGAGATGTTCAATCACCCACATTTGCAACAAAATTTTGCATCCTTCGAAAACCTTCGCCCCTGATTTGCATAAAGTCAAAGCCCGATAAATATCTGACAGAATGATGGGGACAAGGGTGTGATTTTCTTTAGTGGTGAGGATTTGCACAATTTTTGCGGTGCGAATATCAATTGTTCGCTCTTTATTTGGGAAGACCATGACTCCTAGAAAAGCCACCATGAAAGCAAATCGTCGGTGTATCTGCCAAGTGTCTTTGTTTTGCTTATTAGTAAGGCCTTTCTCATGAATTTCGAACCCATCTGACTTTCCAAATCTGGAATACAAAAAGTTGAAGGAACAACATCCATTGATGACATTGCTTTTCCTGATTTGACTGCTGATGTTCAGAAGACCGAAGAATCGATGTATTGAAGGAGCCTTTGTGAATATCAAGCTTTGATTTCTTAAACTTCCGTCAAAACCAACATAGCCAGCTACCTCCTCTAATGTAGGAGTAAGCTCGAAGTCAGAGAAACGGAAAACATTGTGAACAGGGTCCCAGAAAGTTACTAATGCCGTAATCAGATCATCCCGAGGCTCAACTTTCATAATGTCCGTGAGATTTCCCAAATGCTTGACGACCCATTTTTGACCGTCTTCGCCCAAATCATACCACCACATTTGAAGCTGACATAGAAATTCCTCCGTACTTGTGGATGAGGGGCTTTGTGTGGTGCTCATTTTGTATCTGAAATTTAATTTTAATAAAGTCAAAATTTATTTTGGGAAAATTTATACTAAAATTTATTATCGATTTTTTTTTTCATTAAATATTTTTATTTCAAAATTTAAAACTATTTTTTTTTCGAAAATTTTAAAACAACCCATTTTATTCCTTGCTTCTTACCATGATTTTATTTAAGCTGGTCAACAAGCATGTTTGAGGCAAATGAATGCACAAGTAGCAAGTAGGATGCATCATGATGGTCTTTTAATTTTGGGTTCACCTGTCCTAGACAGACCCAACCCCTGTGTTGAGTCTCCAAGGGCAAATGCATATGATGCAAATATTCGTTCCTACTAGGGATCCGGTACATGGCTGAGTTATTCTAAGTGTAAAACCTTAGGTTGATTGTTCTAAACCTGGCTTACCCAAACGGACAGTTTGAGCCGAAGTGGGGGTAACGTACAGGGAGCACGAAAGTCTGCCCGGCCTAGTTACTTGTCCCAACTCCGTCTTATTTGGTATGACTTTAACAGAAAGGTGGGTCACGCGCACGTGTACACCATAAATTCAGAAGACTCAGAAAGAAGGGGGTTTCGTAGCAGTTGTATATATTCACAATTCAAATAATATTAAAGCGGTAAAAAAAACATTTAGCATATTAGCATATAAACAGTTGAAAATTATATAGTAAGTAAAGCCAATAAAACAGATATTTTAAGCTCGAATTCTTTAAACCCTGAACCAATGGTTCTGGGTTACGTCAACATAGAATTCCCCAGCAGAGTCGCCAGAGCTGTCGCACCTCCTTTTTCCCGCGCCCGCGGGGCGCGTGGGGAGTTTTCTCCAATTAAAGGACAGTCGAAACGGGATTTGTTTATTTGTTTCAGAGTCGCCACCTGGGAATTTTGAGGCGTCCCAAGTCACCAATTATAATCCCTGAATCGAGGAGAATATGACTCTGTTTATTTTTCTGCGAACCAGAAATCCTGAGTAAGGAATTCTGTTAATCCGGAAGAAGGTGTTAGGCATTTCCGAATTCCGTGGTTCTAGCACGGTCGCTTAACTGTTTTTATTATTGGCTTAATCATCTTGATTTTATTAAATATATTGATGTTATCTGATTTTACTACCGCTTATACTTATCGTGATTAAGGACCCTTCTTCGAATCGAATTATGCGTACGTATATTCGTGTTGTAAATTAAAAAGATGCGGAATTGTGTCACGCGCACGTGTACACAATTACTTTTGACAATATATTTATTAAGCACATTTTTTTCGAAATTGCGTTGAATCAAGAATGATTATTTTTCTTAAATAATGAACCGTACATATTGGATTTTTATGAAATTGATTTAATGCTTTTAGAAAAATCCTTTTATTAAATAATCATTCGAAATTGCGCGTACGCATAATTCGAAATTTTGTTTTTAAAGTATAATCAGGGTACGCGAACGTATCCTTAATTGCGCAACATATTTGTAATGATATTATGGAATTTTCAAAAAAAAACGTTTGTTATAGCACGAGAAACCTCGTTTTAAGATGTTCTTTAAATTTTTGGAAAATAATCCACAATTTATTAAATATCGACCATTGATTATAATTTCCGAATATAAATCATATTCATTCCAATTATTCAAATTCAAAAGACAGAATAAAAATATGATTAATACTAACTTTAAAACAAATGTGACATATATAAATATGCCAAAGAATAAATTGCATATGAAACCGAAAATAAATAATTCATAAAGGAATGAACTATTTTCCGAGAATTTTCGTGATTACTTAATGCAAATTCTATTTTTAATTACCATTGATTTAAGAAGTTGTCATTTGTGTATATACAACTCAACTTATTCTCACATGCTCGTTTTAATCTTAATAGACCTAATTATTTGGTCACTTTGTTTTATGAAAGTAGATAAGCATCAAATTTATAGAAAAGGCGTTATTATGCAAGTTAATTCAACAAAGTTACCTTACATATAACCTAACTGTTTGGCGTAAATATTCATAACGTTTTAACATCATGATGAGCTATACCAACTTACTTTACTCATATGATTATACCTGTCATCATACCATATAATAACTTATACCAACCTAAACAAAAAATCATATTTGTTACAAGATATTCTACTAATGTAACTTCTTAATCATTACATTTAACTAATGGTATTATGGGATGTAATCAATGGCCCATTTTTATGCCTCACTCCCTGTTTTGACAATTCACGTATATCTATACCAATGAGATTTCGGAATAGCTAACATTATTACAAAACTTTATATGAATTTCAAAATAAGACAATTTAACTCATAGCTATCAAATTGAATTCACTATTAGTTAACTAACATAAAAATGAAATTAGAACTAATGAACTTGGACAATTGGAAAATAACATTTCAATTCAAGCTTCATTGACGGGTCATGCTGAAATCTCTTTCCGACTTAAAATTTAAAAGACATATACCTGAAAATGGAGGTAGAAGAAGTAAGTTTCAGCAGTTACAGCAGTAACAAATTCAGTAGAATATACTGATAACACAGTAAATCTGATCAAGAATAGGATTCGAAGAGCCCAGATGCACAGTAAGATACTTTGAAAGACACTTCAGATTTTAACTGAACAGTGGAATCACACAAAGTTGAACAGATTCAACACGAGAACAATATTTCAGATTTCAGCTTTTCTTCAGTTACAAATTCAGTTTGTTTCTGATTTTCTGTTTCTGATGTTGTATCTGTGTGTGAGTGTATATGTGAGTGTTCTATTTTCGGTTTCCTTTCTTTAAAATCTCAGCCCTCAAAATCTCTTAAAGATTATCTCTTAAAAATTCTCTCTGCCTTTCTTTTTCTTTCTTAGAATCTTCCTTCTGAAAAATTCTGCCCTTAGAAATTCTCTATGAAAATTCTGTTTTTTCTTCAAAATTCTGTTTTTCTCTCTTAAAATTCTCTCTTAAAAATTCTCTCCAAATTCTTGTTAAAATTCTCTGTCTTCTGAACTGTCTGTCCAGCTCCTGTATTTATACAGGGCTGGTCCTAGGCAATTTAAGTGTTTCTTGGACCCCCTTCTTCTTTTAAAAAAACAGAAAATCCCATTATGTAAAACCTTTTCCCTGATTTTCAGCAGCCCATTATCCCTTGTTCCCCATTAGTATCATTAACTAATAGCCACTAACATTACATTATAATATACTAGTACTAACACCCTGTTTTTTACTGCTCATTCCCAGAAATGCCCCTGAAATCTTGATGTTATTACTGAAAAATCAGAACCTATAACAAAACAGATTCTAAAATCTGTACAAACTTAGTTATCTCCTGATTTACAGCTATAACCAATCCTATTAACTTCCTAACACAATTGCATTTGACCAACTTTTGCAAACTTGAATTCAAACTGGACATTACAGCAATATTATACTGAATTCAGAACTAACAACATATTACTGCAATTATCAAAACAATTCAGACTGGACTTAATACTGAACTAGAATCAAACACACACAGGATCATTGTCAATACTGACAATGTCCTGAAACTTTAATGTTCAGACAATAACATATACAACATACATTTGAATTCACTGATTCACAGACAATCATGATTTAATTGACGAGCATTAATCAATTGACTATTTACAACATTTGTCAATAATTAGTCTAAAATAATAGAAGCAGACTGTTTTAGTCAACATTTTCAGAAATGAAAAAATTCGTAATATAATTAATCGACGAACTTAATCGAGTCGATTACACACATTGTAAATAACCACAACCAACAGAAACAATTCACATTCGGATTAAATAGACAGAAATGACAGAATTGATCAAAACAAATATGAAAAATTAACAAGCTATTAATACGGACAACAATACACGTAGAATACACAAAATAAATAGAAAAATACCTCTGAACTTTAATCAGACTCGATCCCAACTCAGCTTCGGATTTTTGTTTGAAATCAAACAGACCTTAGTCGAAGTATTTTCCACTGAAAATACTTCGACTAAGGTCGATTAAACCTCAATCCTTGAATCAATTTGGACAAAAAATCCAGAAATTTGGTATTTCTAGGTTTCCTGAAGGCTCGATTTGGGATCTAATCATTTCTGGTTAGATTCGAGAGAAACCAAGTATGACACAAGGGTGAGGGAAGCCTAGGGGTTGATTGGTGTCACTTTGGAACAGATCTGGGTAATTTTTTGTTTGACTCGAATCTTCAAAAGAAGATTCGAGAAGCTCTGAAGTGATTCGAGCCAAACTATCTTCAGATCCATAACAAGGGTTGTTAGGGGAAGCCATGGTGTTAATTTGGGGTTGATTGGTTTAAGTCTGAACTTGGCTCGAATCTTCAAATGAAGATTCGAGAACCTCCAGGGAGATTCGAACCAAGCAGGTAACATATTCGGATAGAGGAGGCTCAGGGGGTTCTGGGGTGTTACTTTGGTGACCGGCGGCGTTGATGCCGCCGGGTTTCAGGCGAAGGGGAATAGGGGCGGCTAGGGTTAGGGGTCTGTTTGAGAAGATGATGAACAGGAGAGGATGGGGGGGGTGTTTAGTTAGGGGCCGGGGTAAGGGTTTGGGATTTATATAGGGGTGGGATGGATCGATATCGTCCGTCCGATCAAGCAAGATGAAAGGCCAGGATTAATTCATTAAACCAAACGACGTCGTTTGATTTGAAGTTGGGGTCGGATTGAATCGGGTTAATGGATCGGGTTATGGGTTGCGGGTAAGGGTGATGAGATCTTGGCCGTTGGTTGTATTTAATCCAACGGCCCTTGATTAGAGATGACCAAACGACGTCGTTTGGTATTAGCTTGGGACTGGGTCAGACTTGGCTGTTTGGATTGGGCTGTGGGGGGGATTTAACGTTTTGGGCCTGGATTTTAATCCAGGTCCAATTTTGTATAACTTGTGCTATTTTTTTTTATCATTATTTTCTAATTTCATTATTAATTAACAAAAATCTTAATTAAAAATTATAAAAACAAAATTACCTTTACAAAGATATTAATTGCCTTTTTAACAACTATTAACACATAGACAACATTAATCACACAGTGGAACATTAAAAATAGAACAAAATGCATATTTTTATGATTTTATTTAAATTATCTCTTAAATGCATAATTAAATCCTATATGCATGCAATATGTATTTTATTTTATTTTTATTTTATTATGACAAATATAAACATTTACGGACATAATACAAATATTTAACACCACGCAAATTCACAAATTACACAGTAAAAGAAATTTATTTTGATTTATTTTGGAGCAATTTTTCGTAATGCAAAAATCACGTGCTCACAGCTGCCCCTCTTTGTGCGGAAACTCGAAGAGTTTAGTAATTCAAATCTTCTACAGATCTCGCATTCACCCTCGTAACAGTTAAGCCCACTCTCTTAAGCGACCCAAATTCAAATTGCAACACATATATTTCACTGGTAAAAGAGATCTTCGAACAAATAACATAAGGATCACACAAACTTCAGAACATTCCGCAGGAGATAACCCACCTGCTTTGCCTCAAACTCTCTTTATACCCTTCCACCATCATAAACATTAAGCAGTGAGTTAATCTTCCTGAGTCTGGACTCATATCACAATGTGAAATCTACTTCACTTCCCAACTAGACAACATGAAAAGATCTTTCAACACACCCACAACTCGGGGTTATGCATCAAATCACGATAGAAATCAAGCACCAGATAGTTCTTGTTACCCCAAAGCAGACCCTTCTCGTCTCATTCAATTCATATGAACACATCTCACAGTCACATCACACTCATAACGTAACTATCAAGTCATCACTTCCCTTAATAGGGATACTATCGAACATATAAATCCAGAAACACAAGCTAGCATAATCAACAGCTCAGGGCTCAAGCTACAAGCAAGGCCCGGCCTCAAGTCCTCCAGACTGGCCCAACATTAACACACAGAGATCACATCTCGCCCCTCGATCAGGGAATCACAAGCCGTCGATGCACAACCAATACTGTGCACTCATGCACGCATACGAATGTGTGGAAGAAATTCAAAGAGTTACATTTCAAGTTGAATCAAGAACGCACAATAAGAATTCAAGAATGTCAAGTTTTTCCTAAAGGTTCTGCAACCTCCCGAGGATAAGTACAGACGTCTCCGTACCGATCCGCGAGACTCTACTAAACTTGCCCATAACTCGTGAGACCTATGTAACCTAGGCTCTGATACCAACTTATCACGACCCTAAAACTGACCTGGCCGTGATGGCGCCTATCGTGAAACTAGGCTAGCCGACACAACTCCCAAATTAACCATTTAATCAAAACAATCATTTTTAAGCCTTCAATTAATCAGTTATCTCATAATATAAGTATAAATGAACAGTGCATAATTAATTACACAAGTCCAACATTGGGGTGTCACAAGTCACGCGCATCTATTAAGGTCTAAAAATATACAAAAAAACAATCTAAGGGATACAAGAGGGAGAAGAGCAGGGGCTGCGAACGTCGGGCAACTACCTTGCTAACTCCAATGACTCTTCCACTGAGCAATCAACAGCCGCTACCGGGTTCAGAACTACCTGAATCTGCACACAAGGTGTAGGGAGTAATATGAGTACGCCAACTCAGTAAGTAATAAAAGTAAATAAAAGCTGAGCAGTAAGAAAATACGTAAACCACATCATAACACTACAACAAATGTAGATCATTTCCAAAGCAGTGCACAAAATCATTTACTTCAAAAATCATGCTCAGTTTCGGTAAAAACCTTTTTAAAACAACTTTCAATGTTTTCAAATGAGTGCTAAAATAGTGAGTATAAATGATAAAAATGTAAATAGATCCTCTTGCAAAAACATGTTCCATAAACCGCCCCTCGGGCATAATCGCAATAGAACCAGCCCCTCGGGCTACCTCACAATCACTCGTAATCAGCCCCTAGGGCATAACATGAATAAAGAACCGCCCCTCGGGCAAAACATGGATCAAGAAGAGCCCTTAGGAAAATAATATGAAACAACAACAGCCTCTCGGGCTACATCATATCACTCACACTAGGTACCCGTGCTCACTGAGGGTGTGCAGACTCTGGGAGGGCCCCCTTAAGGCCCAAGCACAATAACAAGCCATCTCGTGGCATAATTAATATATTACTCACTCAGGGTACCCGCGCTCACTGTGCGGTGTACAGACTCCGAGAGGGGCCCCTTACGGCCCAAGCGTAATATCAAGCCATCTCGTGGCATAATCAAACAGGCTCTTGGCCTCATATCAAGCCACCTTGTGGCGTAACAAATCAGGCCCTCGGCCTCATAATCATAAATTAGTACCACACTACTGTGGCGCGCAGCCTGATCCCATTATATCCTCACAACATAGGCCCTCGGCCTCACTCAGTGAGAAACCTCTCATGCCACTCGGGCAACAGTAAAACATGATGCTCAGCCCAAAATATTATTTAAAATATCAAAACGGAGTAAATATGACTAAGTTATGAAAATAGTAAAATACAGCATGACTGAGTACAAATATGAAGTCAAAAATAGTGAGGAATAGTAGTAAAAATCTCCTAAGGGTCCAAAATAGTTAGAACGAAGCCTTAATATGGCATTCAGCCCAAAACATGGTAATAATTTCCAAAACATAATGATATCAAACAATTTTCAATCAAATACACGACTTAATAGTCATACGGGACGGACTAAGTCACAATCCCCAACGGTGCATGACCCACGCTCGTCATCTAGCGTGTGCGTCACCTCAAAGTAGCACAACGATGTGAAATCCGGGGTTTCATACCCTCAGGACAACATTTTAAATCATTACTTACCTCAAATCGGTCCAAACTCTAGTCTGTGATACCTTTTCCTCTCGAATCGGCCTCAAAATGCTCCAAATCTAACCAAAATCAGTATATTATTATCAATATACACTAAAGGAACAAAGCCCAAGCAAAAATAATCAAATTAACTCAAAAATCACGAAATTGGCTCAAACCCGGCCCACGGGTCCATGTCTTCCGATAAAAATCACAAAACTCGAAAACTCATTCGCTCACGAGTCTACCCATATCAAATTCATCAAAAGCCGACATCAAATGACCATCCAAATCCCCAAAAATCAACTCTCCAAACCTTCCTCCATTTTTCCTAATTTTCACCCTAAATTCTCAAATTAAATGATAAGAATCAAGAAATAATCATGATATTTAATCAAATTTGAGTGAAGAACACTTACCCCAATCAATGCTCTGAAATCCCTTAAAAATCGCCTCAATCCGAGCTCCATAGCTCCAAAAATGCAAAAATGACCGAAATCCTCGAAATAGAGTACTTTATAATCTGCCCAGGCATTTACCTTATGCTATCACGGACAAACTAATGCGATAACAAAGCACAAAATTTTTCAGCCCTTCTTTTACCCAATGCGATCGCGGCCATTCCCCCGCGACCGCGTAGAATAAATTTTTCCAACAGCCTTCTCCAACTCTTCCAGATAGCCTCTAGTATAATGGTCATTACATTTTGTACAAAACTCCAAATTACAATTGCTTTAACTTTCTTAAAACTAGACATCAAGGGATACAACTTTAATTTTTAGATCATCTTCAGATTCCTTATAGATTGTGAGATATAAGCTTCCAAAATTGGGTCAGTGCAGCAGATATTTTACTCTATGCGATCGCGGGAAGACTTACGCGATCGCATAGCACAACTCCAATTTTCCAAATTTTCTCTATGCTAACGCGGTCAGATCTATGCTAACGCATTGTACACCCCTGAAGCCAAAAACTAGCAACTAGAAATGGCCTAGAAATGGTCCGAAACCACCCTGAAACTCACTCGAGGCCCTCAGGACCTCAACCAAACATGCCAACACATCCCATAACCTCATTCAAACTTGTTTCAAACTTTGGAACGCTCAAAACAATATCAAAACATCGAATCACCCTCAGATTCAAGCCTAAGAATTCCAAAACTTCCGAATTCCGAATTCGATCAAAAAGTCTTTCAAACCTCGTCCGAATGAACTAAAATTTTGCACACACATTACAAATGACACAACGGACCTACTCCAATTTCCGGAATTCCATTCTGACCCCGATATCGAAATTTCCGCTACCAACCGAAAAATGGCAAAGTTTCAATTTCACCAATTCAAGCATAAATCTACCACGGACCTCCAAAGTACATTCCGGACGCGCTCCCAAGTCCAAAATCACCTAATGGAGCTAATCAAATTATAAAAATCCAAATCCGAGATCGAATACTAAAAAGTCAAAACTTGGTCAAACCTTTTAAATTTTAAGCTTCAAACTAAGAACTATTCTTTCAAATCCATTTCGATTACCCTGAAAACCAAAACCGACGATTTACATAAGTCATAATAAATCACACGGGGCTAGTCATGCCCGAGAACTTGCGTGCGAAGTTCAAAAGCTAAAAACGACCGGTTAGGTCGTTACATTAGTATAACTATATACAATATTGGTATCATATGCTAGTTGAATCATTTTTTTATTGTATTAGCTGCATTTAATTGGTAAACTATTTGATTTTCGTTTAATAATAGTAATATAGTAAAATATTTTGAAATACTTTATTATATTAATATGTGATACGCTATTTTTTTATTTTTCTCTTATGCATGTGTGTTAATGTAATAGTAGTATAGTCATATAGTTGTCGGAAATTAACCAGTAAAACTGTATACCATGTTGGTATCATATGGTAGTTTTAACATTTTTTTGGTTGTTTTAGCTGTATTTTTAAGTGAATTATATTCTGCAATTATTTATATGAACATAATTTGCAGTGTTGATTTTTGTGTGTGCTGATGGACCTAAATTATATGTATTATGTAATAGTTTTTATAGTTGTAGGCAATTGTTAGAACGATCCCATACAATTATATACCCTGTTAGTATACAGAATGAGCAAGCCGCTTTGCGAATATTTAGCTTGCAATGCGAACATATAATTTTCTCATACTTTTATTACATCTTTTAATGTTTTGGTACAGTAATATTGTCTCAGATAGTTGTAGCAATATTCTAGAGCAATCATATACTCTGTTGGTATACATGTATACCATATTAGTATCATATGCTACTAAAAGTCTTTTTTTGCTACTTATATTTTTATTGCATTTTCTAGTATTTTATTATCATTTCTATTCTAACTAGTATATATGGAGATTTGGTGACCGTAAATTATGTTTTCTTGCTCCATAACTGATTATGTTACTGCTAATGGTAGAGTGTATACTTATATTTGTAGGGAACGAGATCAAGATTTGCATGACAATCACGTGTTTATTCTTAAAATCGTATTATATAATTTATGGTGCTCAGTAGCAGTCAATGTAAAAATCAGTGAATTAGATCAAGTGACAATTGATATTATTTCAGTTTCATAATTGAATTTAAAAAAAATGAGAAAAAAGACAAAAGGTATATTATACTAGTTATATTAAAAAAATGTGAACAAATATTTATTATATCAGTTATTTTTCTTATTGTATAAAAAAATAGTAAAAACAGTAAATGAAATTAGATTATGAAGAGAAAAAGAATATAACAAAAAGAACTTAAATGAAATTAGAAAAGGAACAAGAAATAAAGAAAAGAAAAAGAAAAAATGAGTTAAATAGAATTAGAAAAGGAACAAGAAATAAAGAAAAATAAATAAAGAAGGAGTCAAAATTGGTGTGAAATAAGTTATGTTAAAAATAACAATAATATGATTTGGGCAAAAATAAATGAATAAAAGAGAAAAAGAAAAAAATAAGAAGAAAACGAGAAAAAAGAAAAGGAGAAAAGAAAGAAAAAAGAAAGAAGCATAAAAATAAAAAAGAATTGGAAAAAAATGAGAAAATTCCTCACAAAAACTACTATTGGTAGGACATGCAATTAGTTTGATGGGTAGAAAAATAAGGGAAACTTACACAATTGTCCCAAATAAATCTCAACTTACCAACCTCTAGTCATTAGTCATAGACTTACTAAAACTAGCCAACAAAAATTGAAAAACCAAATATTAGGGTTCTTTCTCTCAAAGAATCACATGCAAAAATTACCTTCCATATTTTTACGTGTGATTAGCAACACTAGATAGCAAATAAGGTGATGAAATACAAAAATATATACAATATTCCAAAAATCTAAACAAAAAGGAACTTTTTCGATGGGTATAGTTGAAATTCATTGAAAATATATAGATAAGTCAATATACAAAATTTGAGGAAGATTGGAGGTGATTTGACCTGGTTTTGTATCAAAATTCGTAATTAAATCGAGTTCAAAAAAAGTCTTCTTCGACACATGTATCACGCATGTATCTCACACACAGGTATACATGGATATACATGTGATACATAACTGATACAAATATGATACATATGTGATACACATATTATTTTTTTCATGTTCAGTTTTTACTTCGAATTTTCAATTCAAACCACCTCAAAACTTCACCAAATCATCCCAAAACTGAGATTCAATCTCCTTAAGTTGTGCCCAATCTATTCTAATAGCACCCACTCAAACAAAGCAAAAATTTGATATTTTTTTGCTACAAATATCAAATTGCCTAATATTAGTAATATTTTATCAATTGACCAATTTTTGTAACGAGCTACTTATAAATGGACATAGCTGATAATTTTCCAAAAAATAAATAAGTAGGTAAGGATAAGTAATTTTATTTTTGTGGGTAAGTGTGTCATTCACCCATGATTAATTACTTTAGGTTTGATAGGCAGATTGTGTAGTTTACTCTCAATTTATAAGACTCATCTTATCGGCGACCTGGGCTTAAGCCCAAAATTCCTCATAATGGGCTGGATGAAAATGCAAAGAAAAAGAAAAAGCCCAAATTGAGATCAGCTTCTTGCTTAAATTCCTGGCAAACCCTAAGCTGCTAACTTGCTAGTACTCGGCCATATCTTTCTCCAGCAGCGAGCTCCTCACCTTGGCGTTCTCTGACGGAATCAAATGGTTAGATATTCTTTCCTCTGTCTAATTAGACCAAACCTAATACATGTATTGTTTGCACAATTTTAAATGGTGAACCACACTTATAGTGAATCAGATTATCATATTGTGTTTACTTACTACATGTATCTTCTTCTCAAAGTTGTAATTATATGGATTAACAAGTAAGAATCGATTTTCTGTTATTTACAAAAAGAACCAATGTTTTTGTGGTGAGCAGGGGATAGATCTGAAAGCGGGGGGTAAGAGCAAGAAGACGAAGCGCACAGCGCCTAAGTCTGACGATGTTTACTTGAAACTCCTTGTCAAGGTTTGATTCCTCTAACTTTCTCTATTGTTTTTTCCCCTCAAATCTTGTCAAATGTTTGACTAGTGGATTTTGTTGTATGTTAATAGCTTTACCGATTTTTGGTGCGGAGGACCGGATGCAAGTTCAATGCTGTGATTCTTAAGCGGCTATTTATGAGCAAGACAAACAAACCACCTCTTTCCCTTTCGAGGTTGATATCTTATGCCAAAGGAAAGGTACATCTCTTCTCCTTTTGCGTGTATCTGTTGGCGTTCAAATTCATTTTATGGACTGAAGTTGATATTTGCTGATGTTATGTTTTAGGAGGGTAAGATTGCCGTCATTGTTGGTACCATTACGGATGATGTTAGGGCTTATGATGTTCCGACACTGAAGGTGTGTGCTTTAAGGTTCACAAAAACTGCAAGGGCAAGGATTGAGAAGGCTGGTGGAGAGTGTTTGACATTTGATCAGCTTGCTCTTAGGGCCCCACTTGGTCAGAACACGGTATTGAGTCTTAACCTTATCGCTCTTTTATCTTCTGACTGTAAATTTCTATCAAGTTTCAGTTAAGCTATAAAGGTAGTTAAGTTTTGATGTCACTACTAGTGTTCAGATATTGATGCATTATAGTCTTAGATTGATCAATATAGCTGCGTTGTTCATTGCACATAGTTCTTCTTGGGAATCTCTATATGATTCTGAAGATTTTATCTGTGCATAGAGAAAACCTAAAAGAATCCTATCTGCTTGAGCCTTTTCCTAGTTGAATCCATGGAGTTGCGCTTCAATGTTATAGGATAACATCTTTCTTGCTTTTCAATTTATTTTTTATCTCTTTTGGGAGACAAACTTTGGGGAAGGCTTTCCTCGTGAAATTTTCCCGACAAGGAGAAATGTTATGCAATGCAAACAGTTGTTTTATTTAAGGAATAAGGCAACTGTTTGACTTCTTTAATTTAATTTCGAGCGATAGCGGTGCTATATTGCATCAATCTGCGTTGTGCATGACTTGTCAAAAAAAATCGAGTTCTGAATTATATTTGGTTTGTTTCCCCTGTTTCTTTAGAAGAACACTTCTTATGTTCAGATATAGTAAAATCCGCGAGTTGAAATTGGCAAAAATGGGGCTAACAAAATTGAAACTTAAAAAAGCTGTATGTGCATGTTGCAAGGTGACCATTCTATTACCCAAGCATCAGGATTTCTAATTTTACATTACATACTGGAGTAGGTGCTGATTTTGAAAATCCATGCAACAGAGAAAGACGTGTGATGTGCTCCCAAAACAATTTTCTTTTGTGTTCATTTGATTTTTGAAGTGGTCAAGTGTCACTTTGATTCTAAATAATTTGTTATGTCACTTAATACTAAAAATGTTAATTGCATTTAAAAGTTATGTACCAGGAACAAAGATGTTAATCAAATTTGCCCGGATAAGGGGCTTATCAAGTAAAAGGCCGTGCAAGCATCAATTTTTTGAACTTAATATGGTTGGTTGTTGATTGTGAAAATTCATGCAACTGATAGAATGCATGGTATACTTTCTTGTGTGCATGTCATATGCTTAAATTGTGCAAGTTTGATTTTGTGCTTGGTGGCTATGAATGCATTGTATTATCCATGCTTCCATGTTGGAAGAGGAAGTATAAGAAAACACCAAACCAACTACTTCGGCTTGTTTTGCGTCTCCTGTCATATGTGGCAGATGGACATAAGTTCTTGGGTTTCTTCTAAAATTGAAGAGTCATCACTGTCTTCTCATGATTACTGAAATGACTTCAATGTCAATCTAAGAAGTTGTGTGTTAATATTAGTATGTCAATGTGCAGCTTCTCCTCAGAGGTCCTAAGAATGCTCGTGAAGCGGTGAAGCACTTTGGTCCAGCACCTGGTGTTCCACACAGCCACACCAAACCATATGTGCGTTCAAAGGGAAGAAAGTTTGAGAGGGCACGTGGAAGAAGAAAGAGCAGGGGTTACAAAGTTTAAGTTGATTTTCATTTGTGCTGTCAGGTTGGCTTAAGCAATTATTGCAGCAATAGAGATTTTGAAAACTAGTATCCAGTTTTGGAATTTGCTTATGTTTACTTATTTTTTTAGGATATTTTAATCCTATGAACATCCAATTTTGCTGCTTCAAGGTGGATTTAGGGTGTGATTTGAAAATCGAACTCGACTGCTTTTGGTTAATGCCTACTAGTCTTGATTTGAGTTGTCTGTGGCTGAAAGTCCACGCTGCTCGAACATAAGGGTATTTGTTTTGGAACTTTATTGTTCTTAACGAGTGGAAAATCTTCCAAGAATAGATATTAAGCCTGATACCCTGTGTCCCTACCAGTCGAATTGACTAATTTGAGGAGCAAAATTTGAGCTTAATCCTTTTCCCATATATACTAATTGAAAGGTGAAATTACTAGTATGAAATAATCAACGTGAAGGAATTTTAATGGCACATCTGATACTCTTGTGATTGCAGAGGGCAACTATTCTGTTCAAGATTGCAATACCCCTACTCTTTCATTATTCTCTAGTTTGTTCAAATATTTTGATTATACCCAAAATCCCGTCCACTCGAATGTAAAATAGCTTGGAGTTGGGTGCAAGTATCTCTCTTCCCTGTTGCAAGGAGTAGCGCTGTTTCAATCCCACGTCGAATCCGCAAATTAGGGTATTTGGCAGGATAGAAGTAATTGAAGATGTTTTCCATTAAATTTATTTTTGTAAGTGAATTTTTTTCTTGAAAACATGTTAGATATTAATAATAATATTAGCAAATCTAATTGATCAAAAAGGTTGAATAATAATGTTGAAATTTTGGATTGAGCTAGTGATATGAAATTAAAAGTTAAAGATAATTATAAAAATGACTTTCATCAATAAAAATGAAGTTATTTCCCGATGCTGATGGAAACTAATTTTCCTTGACAAACATTTTCTTATAGTGGCGGAGCCACGAGTAAGGGAGCCAAGACGTCAAATCTAGGCGGACTTAGATTTTAATAACTTAAAGCAATTTTACAACTCATTTGTTACTAAACTATTATATATAATTAAATTTCTTTTTACACTATTTGTTATATTTTCTCAAGAATGAGAATCAATAGAACCCCCTTGCTAACACGTACCTTCGCCTCTATTTCTGGTAACTAAACACTAAAAAATGACGTTGTTACATAAGTAATTACTAGCTTTCCTACATTATTTTTGTTGATGAATGTCATGACCTGCCACATCATCATATCACGTAGGTGTTACGTGGCATATATTTTTGCCATATGGAATGGTTACTTAAGTTTGAGACTAGATCTTGATGGAATATTCTAGAACTATGGAGAATTTCCTTGAAAATGTTCTAGATATTTATGCACTTGTAGGAAGGTTCTAGAGAAATATAGAGGTTTCCTTAGGAAGACCCTAGAACCCTATAGAATTGTTAGGAAAGTCCTTAGAAGATTCTAGCTATGTAGAATATTCTAGAGAAGGGACTTAGTTGTAAATATGGAAGGACTTGTAGAACAATTACTATTTACATACTAGCCCCTAGGTGATTAGTATAAATAGGGGGCATTAATTTGTAATTAACCTTTATTTGTTTTATTTCACCCTGTTTTGTAAATCAACTTCAGGTTTATTTCACCCTTTTTTTTGCGCTCAATTACTGTGAGTGGGCCTCACCAGTGGTAGCGGTGATATCCCATCCTGCCTTTGTTTGGCTTTGTGGTGTTCTGTGTGTATTTCAGGTTAGGGCCTGTGGCTATTATGGCGAACGACACGTGTGCGTGCAAACATTAAAGAACAACCCGAGTGAGTGTCAGCAAGGGGCAATGGGAGTTGGACGTGAACGTGCTAGGTGGCTGCAACATCGTCGTATATACCGAGAAAATTCCCAGGTTCTACTAGCGGGAGTTGGTACCTCCCATTTTTCTGTTTATCTTTGTTGTGTTGGTTAAATAAATTGTTGTCATCTTTCTTCGTATTAGTGTTCCTATAGTTGCAATTTGATTTTTTTACTAGTTTGGTCTGTTGCCTTGTGTGCGTTAGTGATTCCTTTTAGTCTGCCGTAGGTATAGTGGCTGTGGTTTGGGATGGTAGAGTGACGTCATGTCCTTGGGGGGAGCGTGGGGTAGGGCTGAGGTTAGGGGGCGGGACAGGAGGCAATAGAGGTAAAGGGAACAAGGGTGTCTATAGGTTGAGAATTGGGTCATGGAACGTAGGTACATTGACAGGTAAGTCTATAGAGTTGGCGAAGATCCTCCAGAAGAGGAGGGTCAATATAGCTTATGTTCAGGAGACAAGGTGGGTAGGGTCGAGGGCGAAGGATGCAGACGGGTATAAACTTTGGTACTCAGGAGTCCAGAGAGGTAAGAATGGAGTGGGTATCTTGGTGGATAGGGAACTTAGAGATTCTGTGGTTGAGGTTAGACGAGTGAATGATAGATTGATGACTATTAAGTTGGTGGTTCGTGAGTACACCCTAAATGTCGTTAGCGCCTATGCGCCGCATACGGGCCTAGATGAGGAGGTTAAACGGTGCTTCTGGGAGGGATTAGATGAGATTGTGCGCCAGGTCCCGCATGCTGAGAAGCTATTCATAGGAGGGGATTTCAATGGTCATATTAGGTCGATCTCTGGTGGTTATGGCGAAGTGCATGGAGGCTTTGGCTTTGGGGAGAGGAACGGAGTAGGTACCTCGCTGTTGGACTTCGCTAAGGCATTTGGGTTGGTAATTGCGAACTCTAGCTTTCCGAAGAGGGATGAGCATTTGGTTACTTTTTAGAATGCAATGGCGAAGACTCAGATTGACTATCCCCTCCTTAGGAGATATGACAAAGGGCTGTGTAAGGATTGCAAGGTGATTCCGGGTGAGATACTCGCGATGCAGCATAGACTCTTAGTGATGGACGTGGGTATTATGTTAAAGAGGAGGAAAAGGTCTTCTCGAGGAAGACCAAGAATCAGGTGGGGAGCCTTAACTAAGGATAAAGCCCAAGAGCTGGAGGGGCGGTTGTCAGATATGGGAGCCTGGAGGAACAATGGCGACGCGAGCACTAGGTGGTCAGTCACAACAGACTGTATAAGGGAGGCTACGAGAGAGGTGTTAGGGGTCGCGACGAGAGTCTCTGGTGGGCACACAGGAGATTGGTGTGGAATGAAATGGTCCAAGGTAAAGTGGAAGCTAAGAAGGTAGCGTACCTGAAGTTAGTGGGGAGCATAGGTGAGGAGGAGAGGCGAATGTGCATGGAGAGAATAAAGTCGCCAGGAAGGAAGCTAAGCTGGCGGTCACAGAGGCTAAGACCGCGACGTATGGTCGTATGTATGAGGAACTGGGGGAAAAAGGCGGGGAGAAGAAGTTATTCCGGTTGGCCAAGTTGAAAGAGAGGAAGGCTCGGGATTTGGACCAAGTGAGATGCATCAAGGACGAAGATGGTAGAGTATTGATGGAAGATGCCCGATTAAGAGGAGATGGCAGACTTACTTTCAGAAATTCCTGAACGAAGAAGGGGATCGGGTTATTGCGCTAGGGGATTTTGAGCATTCCGAGAGTCACTGTGACTCTACGTATTGCAGGCGTATCATGGTTGAGGAGGTCGTGGGAGCATTGCGTAAGATGAGTAGGGGCAGAGCGACCGGGCCAAACGAGATTTCGATGGAATTTTGAAAGTGTGTGAGGAGAACAAGTTTAGAGTGGTTGACTGGGTTGTTTAATGTAATTTTTAAGGAGAAGAAGATGCCAGATGAGTGGAGGTGGAGTACGATAGTTCCATTATATAAAAACAAAGGTGATATCCAGATTTGTAACAATTATAGAGGTATTAAATTACTGAGTCATACCATGAAAGTGTGGGAGAAGGTGGTTGAAGCGAGGGTGAGGATGACATTGTCTGTATCCGATAACCAGTTCGGGTTCATGCCGGGTCGTTAAACCACAAAAGCTATACACCTTGTTAGGCAGTTGGTGGAACTGTACAGAGAGAGAAATATGGATCTGCACATGGTGTTTATTGACCTAGAGAAAGCATATGACAAGGTTCCTAGAGAAGTTCTCTGGAGATGCTTGGAGGCTAAAGGTCCGTCGGTCCCTTACATTATGGCAATTAAGGACATGTATGCTGGGGCAAAGACTCGAGTTAGGACAATAGGAGACGATTCTGATCATTTTTTAGTAGAAATGGGATTACACCAAGGTTCTGCCCTCAGTCCGTTTTTGTTCGCCCTGGTGCTGGACACATTAACTCACCATATTCAAAGGGAGGTGCCATGGTGCATGCTATTCGCCGATGACATAGTTCTGATTGATGAGTCGCGAGCCGGTGTTAACGATAGGCTAGAGGTTTGGAGACAGGCTCTTGAGTCTAAGGGTTTTAAGCTGAGCAGGACGAAGACGAATTACCTGGAGTTTAAGTTTAGCTCTGAGCCGGGGGAAGTGGACGAGGATGTGAGGCTTGAATCACAACTCATCCCAAGTAGAGGCAGGTTCAAGTACCTTGGGTCGGTTATCCAGGAGGGAGGGGCGATTGATGAGGATGTTACACGTCGTATTGGTGTAGGATGGTTGAAGTGGAGGTTAGCATCTGGAGTCTTGTGTGATAAAAGAGTGCCGCTGTTACTCAAAGGTAAGTTCTATAAAGCGGTTGTTAGACCAACCATGATGTATGGGGCTGAGTGTTGGCCTGTAAAGAACTCACATATCCAGAAAATGAAAGTAGCAAAAATGAGGATGCTGAGGTGAATGTGCGGACACACTAGAATGGATAAGATTAGGAATGATGATATTCAGGAGAAGGTACATGTGGCTCCCATTGATGACAAGATGCGGGAAGCGAGACTCAGATGGTTCGGGCATGTTCAGAGGAGAAGCCCAGATACGCCAGTTAGAAGATGTGAGCAGTTGGTTGTGGAGGGCACGAGAAGAGGTAGAGGGCGACCTAAGAAGTATTGGGGAGAGGTGATCAGGCAGGATATGGCGAGGCTTCAGATTTCCGAGGGCATGACACTGGATAGGGAGATGCGGAGGTCGAGTATTAGGGTTGTAGGTTAGGAGATAGTTTGAGTCTTTCCTTATTTTGTACCATTGCGAGACCAGTCTGGTAGGGTTTTTGTCTATGATAATTAGTGGCAATATTGTGTCTTACTATTTCACTTTTCATCGCAGAAACTATTTACTAGCTATCGCTCTTGCTTTGCATATTTCTTCTGAATTTCACGTTGTTCCTATTTTTCATATGATTTCTTTGCTGATACTAATATTGTCTCCTTTCTGTCTTTTTGTTTTCTTGAGCCGAGGGTCTTTCTGGAAACAGCCTCTCTACCCCTTCGGGGTAGGGGTAAGGTCTGCGTACACACTACCCTCCCTAGACCCCATTAGTGGGATTTTGCTGGGTTGTTGTTGTTGTTGTTGTTGTTGTTGTCATTTGTAATTCATGAACCAAGCAAAACAATCAAGTTCTCTCTTAATACAAAAGCTTCCTTTGGCAATTCTCATGTGTTCTAACGTTCCTTAGCGATCTTTAGTGTAGTACGACTGACTTGGCATAGCAAGAACGCGAGCAAGTTGTGCAAGATCGTGAGCGAGTTGCCAAGTACCGCACGTGCACTTAGTTTAAGACTAAGGACGTGACAACGTGGTATCAGAGCAAAGATTATGACTAAGGAATGTTAGAAAGAATACAAGAAATTGTTAGAAAGAAGTTTTGTAGGGAACCATGGTCAGAATTACCAAGGGCTTGGTACTTGTAGAAGGGATCAACGTGAAGGTCCCTAAGCAAAAGCAGTATCGCGGTGCATGGGACGCACGCGAGGTGGCAGACTGGTGGAAGCTAAGGGAGCTCCGACAGAGGCCACAATTCAGGAGTATGTGCGCGAGTTCACTGCCTTAATGCTGTAAATTCGGTCATTGTCCGAGGAAGATTTCCTCTTCTACTTCATGGATGAGTTGCAAAATTGGACAAAGCATAAGTTAAGAAGGCATCAAATAGCCAACGTGAATGGGGCCATCGGAGTAGCCTAGTCACTTGTTGACTTCAAGATGGAGCCTGCCAAGTCCAAAGAAGGCAACACCGAGAGGGATGAGGGAGATCATGATGAGGAAAACGGGAAATGCATAGCCGAGGTATACAAAGGTAATGGCAAGGGGCCATCCCATAACGGATAGGGGTCCAAGAGAAATGACAAGGGGCCAGAAAATGGTAGGGAGTACGTGTCTAAGGGAGGGTGCTACTTCTGTGAAGGATCACATTGGGTAAGTGAATGCTCAGAGTTGGGGAAGCTTGCAACAATGATAGGGAACTTTGCTTAAGCACATAAGGATGACACAGGGGGAACCGCCTGTATTGGAGGGATGCGCTTGGAATCTAAGCCGAAAGTAGGGGATTCCAAAGCCTATCTTGGCACCATGCAAATGGAGCATGGTGGCAGCAAGAAAAGTTGGACGGACATAGTTGAAGAGGATGACGAGTTATAGAGTGATGGCATGCTATCAGACTCAGACGATGCACCAAGCAGAGGGTTCAAGTTTGCCAGTAAGGCTGGACCACGGAGGGCAGCCAAATAGGGAGTGGAAGCATGGACTCGATGCTTGAGAAGCTGCTAGACTTGGTTGAGTCATGGGAAGATTCAGGTCAAGAGCAAGGAGGGGCATCCGATGGGTGGAGGATGGAGGCCATCATTGCTAGCCGTCCAAAGTACAAACGGCGTAAGAAGAAAGGTAGCCAGTACCTTGTGAAATGGGAAGGAGAACCGCTTCATAGGGCATCATGGCTAATGGACAAAGATCTCTGGCGACGCCAAGGCGAGGTGCGCACATATGTGTCGATGCTTTGTGCCGAGGGAGGCACAAAATTGGGTGAGGGAGAGTGTCATGACCCGCCACACCATCATGCCATATAGGTGCCACTAGGCATATATTTTTGCCTTATGGAAGTGTTACATAAGTTAGGGAAAAGATCTTGGTGGAATATTATAGAACTATGGAGAATTTCCTTGGAAATGCTCTAGATATTTATGCACTTGTAGGGAGGTTCTAGAGAAATATAGAGGTTTCCTTAGGAAGACCCTAGAACCCTATAGAATTGTTAGGAAAGTCCTTAGAAGATTCTAGCTGTGTAGAATATTCTAGAGAAGCGACTTAGTTGTAAATATGGAAGGACTTGTAGAACAATTATTATTTACATACTAGCCCCTAGGTGAATAGTATAAATAGGGGGCATTCATTTGTAATTCATGAACCAAGCAAAACAATCAAGTTCTCTCTTAATACAAAAGCTTCCTTTGGCAATTCTCATGTGTTCTAACGTTCCTTAGCGATCTTTAGTGTAGTACGACTGACTTGACATAGCAAGAACACGAGCAAGTTGTGCAATATCGTGAGCGAGTTGCCAAGTGCCGCACGTGCGCTTAGTTTAAGACTAAGGACGTGACATGAAGCTACTATTTTCTAGCCGCTTGTACAGAACGAAATCATGTCAAGGAAACTTTTGATAGTCACACTTTTTCGTCGCATACTAATGTGTTTCATCGTATGAAATCGTGGAGTTGCATGATGAACATAAGATTTTAGTTAATAACAATAGAAGTATAAAGTACATCTCGAATAATCAAAAGCCAACTATGATAGATAATCTCATAAAATACAGTGGTTATGTGTGTACTACGTACTACAAATTGTATTACATGGGCGCAGGAGCACAATCAAGGGAATCTTCAGACGAAGTAGGGCCAAAAGTGTAGGATCGCATATAGGTGTTCATAACATGCAGCGGAAGGCAATAATAATTCTGGGCAGAACTTTTCGTGTTTAAAATTTATTTACATGTCAAAGATCGGATCTAAGACGTATCTGGTGAAGAGAGTCTTGTTTCAAAATTTTTCTTCGATTGTGCGAAGACTCTATGCGTATTCACACCGAGACCGATCCTTGCTATCAACTCTTTGATCAATGAAATCCGTGAACAAAATATTGTGTTGAAATTTTTCTCAAAAATCTCAACTCAATGTTACACGACAAGAACTGTTATTGTCAAGAATGTTTGTCTCTTGATTTTTATGGCTTCTCAAACCTGTTATTTTTCACTTCAAAATGGAAGCTAAAAAAGGGGAAGAATAGAGAGTTTTTGCTACTGCAATTGAATGTCATCCGATTCTAAATCAAGAGTAAGTCTTTTAATATAAAAATTAAATCCATTGAAAAATATATTCCATTCTAAGTGGGATGATTATGACAAACTTCCTTTATTAACTTTATAAAAGTTTTTCATTAAAAAATATATCCCATTCTAAGTGGGATGATTATGAAAACTTCATTTATTAACTTTATAAAAGTTTTTCATTGAAAAATATATCCCATTCTAATGGGATGAATTTTCTAAGATCTTGAGGAGTTTGAATTGAAATTCTGCCGTAGGTATTCCTTCATGGAATTCCATGTCCAATCAAAATTGGATCAAGAGTTCTTCATTAATATTATATATATACACCTTATATAACAAATATTAATTATATATATCATATATATATATATATTTCAACCAAGAGATACAATTTGATTTTCTGTCCAAATAGAAACTTCAATTTATTCACAATATTAATTATATCCTCTGTGCTAGCAACGAATATAATAATATTTCATTTGGACTAATAACTAAATTTATTTGACTAATTAAATTCCTTAATTTAATTATCAAATAATAAAGTAATTAATCCTTTAGCAACGATCAGAACACTCGTTAGTGTGCGACCCCATAGGTTCAATACTAAGCCGGTAGTAAATTGATCACAACAATATACTAATTAAGGGTGGCGTCTAGCAACACTCCTTAACAACCGGATAGAGTGAAGTATACAATTTACTCTCAAGAACCAGTAGAAGAATAATATAGTAATTCCTTCTGCCCTTATAGCTCTGGATCACCCTAGGATATGATTCAACTGTCAAATCCAAATAGGCGACCAACTATGTGTTCATGTCAAATATAATCGACCATTGAATGACCTAAGAAACTCATTTCTTCTTTCATTCAATTGCCCCGGTCAAGGTCTTAGTTTGGTCGTTTATAATTCATGACAACATGAAGCTTAAACTCATTACCAAGAGTTGACAGATTCCATCTTGGATCAATCACTAATTCTACAAGTATTTAATCGTACCCAATATCCTTTCAACTATCGCCCTAGGGCCATAGGTGTCTAGTATCAAAGCACAATAAATAACTTGTCAATTACTATGACGATTTCAGGTCAAAAGAAACTCTTACATCACATTCTTCAAGAGAATATCCTATTGACAGTTTATGGTAATTCTAACCATTAGGAATTGTCCAATGAGTCAGTTCAATGATCATATCTCTATATGCATCATCTATCTATGTGATTCAGTTAATGAGATCAACCAATCTTTATCCTATAAAAACGATCACATAGATATTGATCTAACCGGATTATTAATGTCCAAATTAATAATCCTATGATCAAGAACTAAATTTATATTAAATTATAAGAAACTTTACCCTCACTATCATGATCTCAATCACGATGACAAGTCTCAAAATTTAATCAAGGACCTTATCAAAATAATCAAGCAATTAATAATAATGATAAAAGAATATCAAATGCCATATATATATATATATATATATATATATATATTATATGAAACAACATTCATGAAAAATATGTTCAAGTCATCAAACATGAGATTGGATCTAGGACATATCTAATATATCCCTAACAATCTCCCACTTGTACTAGAGCCAATCGCTCTTGTACTTCATTCCCAATTTTCACTTGTGCTTGTCAAACTCTTTGCTCCAAGAGCTTTAGTGAATGGGTCTGTAGCATTTTCCTTTCCATCAACCTTTTGAATCTCGACGTCGCCACGTTCAATAATTTCTCTTATTATGTGATACCTTCGCAGAAGGTGTTTGGATTTTTGGTGTGATCTTGGTTCTTTTGCTTGAGCAATGGCTCCAGTATTGTCACACAACAATGAAACTGCACCCTCTATTGAAGAAACCATACCAAGTTCAGTTAAGAACTTTTTCATCCATACAGCTTCCTTAGCTGCTTCACTAGCTGCTATATATTCTGCTTCAGTCACTGAATCAGCTACTGTAGCTTGTTTGTAACTTTTCCAACTGACTGCACCACCATTTAAGGTGAATACATAACCAGAAATAGAATTGCTATCATCTTTATCTGAAGAGAAACTTGCATCAGTATAACCTTCAAGTTTCAACTCAGAATCTCCATAGATGAGGAATTGGTCTTTAGTCCTTCTTAAGTACTTAAGAATGGTCTTCACCACCTTCCAATGTTCCTCACCAGGATTTGCATGATATCGGCTAGTCACTCCAAGTGCATAAGCCACATCAGGACGTGTACATGTCATGGTATACATGATAGCTCCCACTACACTAGCGTATGGGATCCTACTCATGTGTTCTCTCTCTTCAGGTGTTTTAGGACAATCCTCCCTACAGAGAGTAATTCCATTGCCAATTGGTAGATAGCCTCTTTGGGAATTATCCATGTTATACCTCTTTAAGATGGTATCAATGTACAAAGACTGAGAAAGTCCAAGCAGCTTCCTAGATCTATCTCTATAGATCTTTATTCCTAATATATAAGGTGCTTCTCCCAAGTCTTTCATGGAGAACTATTCAGATAGCCAAATCTTGGTACTTTGCAATGCCGGTATGTCATTCTCTATGAGCAATACATCATCAACATACAACACTAATAATATAATTGTGCTCCTATTTAACCTTTTTATACACACAAGGTTCTTCTTCGCATCTAACAAAATTGAACTTTTCAATTGTCTTGTTAAAGCGAATATTCCAACTTCGAGAAGCTTGCTTTAGTCCATAAATAGATCTTTGTAGTTTGCAAATTTTATTATGATCAGACGAAGATGTGAAACCTTCAAGTTGTGTCATGTACACATCCTCTTCTAGCTCACCATTAAGGAAAGTTGTTTTCACATCCATTTTCCATATTTCATAATCATAGTATGCTGCTATAGCAAGCAAAATCCGAATTGATTTGAGCATTTCCACGGGAGAGAAAGTTTTGTCATAGTCGACTCCTTCTTTCTGACGATATCCCTTGGCAACAAGACAGGCTTTGTAGGTCTCCACCTCTCCGTCTGCTCCTATCTTTTTCTTAAAAATCCATTTACAACCTATAGGTTTTATATCCTTTGAAGGTTCAACTAAAGTCCATACTTTATTTTTCTTCATAGATTCCATTTCGGATTCCATGGCCTTTTGCCACTTCTCATAATCAGAACTTTGTATAGCCTTTTAATTGGTCTTAGGGTCATCATCATTATGATCAACCTCATTTGATACATCATCTTGTACCATTAAATTTAATCTAGTTGGTACATGATGTTCTCGTGTAGACCTTCTAAGAGGTACTTGTACAACCTGTTCACCTTGTGCTGGATTTGGTTGTTGTTCAATTTGGTTTGGAACTGGTTCATTAACCTATTTTTGAACTTTATTTAGTTCTTGAACTTCAATCGTTGAAGATGGAAACTTCCTTGGCAACTTCAAAACATCCAATAACAGTTCTTCAACTTGGGTATCATGATTTTTATATTGTGTTGATTCATTAGTTTCTTGAACTTCATCAAGTTCTATTTCTCCATTATAATTTCCTTCTAAAAGAAATTCCCTTTCCAAAAAGGTTGCTCCTCTGGCCACAAACACTTTATGGTCAGAAGGATGATAGAAATAATATCCCATTGTTTCCTTGGAATACCCAATGAACCTACATTTATCAGATCTTGAGTCAAGTTTATCAGACTGTAGTCTCTTAACATAAGCCGGACAACCCCAAACTTTAATATGTTTAAGGTTAGGCTTACATCCTTTTCATATGTCATATGGTGTTGTAGAGACTGACTTAGTGGGAACTTTATTAAGTAAGTATGTTGCTGCTTCTAAAGCATATCCCCGTAAATTTATTGGAAGATCAGTGAACCCCATCATAAATCTCACCATATCTAATAAGGTTCGATTTCTCCTTTCAGACACACCATTGTGTTGTGGTGTTCCTGGAGGTTTCCACTGTGAGAGAATCCCATTCTCTTTGAGATGTATGGTAAAATCTTCACTAAGATATTCTCCACCTCTATCAGACCTTAGTACTTTGATATTTTTACCAGTCTGCTTCTCAACTCCACTACGGAACCTTTTGAACATTTCAAAAGATTCAGACTTGTGTTTCATAAGATACAAAAATCCATATCTTGACATATCATCAGTGAAGGTGATGAAGTAAGAATATCCACCTCTAGCTTGAATTTTCATGGGCCCACAAACATCTGTATAAATTAGTCCCAATAATTCAGAAGCTCTTTCTCCACTTCCAGTAAATGGAGATTTGGTCATTTTTCCTTTGAGAGAAGATTCACAAGTTGGATATGATTCAAAATCATATTTGTCAAGGTACCCTTCCTTGTACAACTTGTTAATTCTTTTCTCTCCAATATGACCAAGCCTACAATGCCAAAGATATGTCTGATTTACTTGATCATCTCTTTTCCTTTTAAGACTTGAAACATGCATAATCGAATTAGCATTCACATTAGGTAAGACATAAATATCATGTTGGAGATATCCATTCACATATAAATTATCACTACAATAAATAGAGAAAATACCATTGCCTATATTAATGCGAAAACCACGTTTGTCTAACATAGAAGCTGAAATTATGTTTGAAACAAATTTAGGAACGTAATAACAATCATCCAACATAAATACATTGCCCGTAGGCATTATTAAAGAAATTGATCCTACAGCTATGGCCGCAACTTTTGCACCATTTCCAACTTGTAGATTAACTTCTCCTTTCTTTAACCTTCTACTTATTTGGAACCCCTGCAACATATTGCAGATGTTATAACCACTGCCAGTATCTAATACCCACAATGAAACATCAGTAGTAGTTAAAGAAACTTTGAAATCATTTTTCAATTGAGTCTTACCTTGTTTCTTATCATTTAGAGTTGCAAGATACTCCGGGCAGTTTCTCTTCCAATGTCCTATCTTCTTACAGTGAAAACATTCAGCATCAAATTGGTCAGCTTTGCCTCTTTTGCCTTTGGGTTTGGTCACACCACCCTTAGGCGCAATAAGTTTCTTCTTGGGTTTATTTTTACCCTTACCCTTCTTCTTAGAAGAGTTTCCAACCAACATGACAGTTCCTCTCTTCTTCTCAGATGGAAGTTGATTCTCATAATCAATCAGCATGCTAAGCATCTCATGAAGATCACAATCCATTTTATGCATATTAAAATTAATAACAAATTGTGAAAAGGATTCAGAGAGTGACTGCAAGATCAAATCTTGAGAAAGCTCTTTACCCAATTTGCACCCCAACTTTTCAAGTTCTTCAATAAGATCAATCATACGATTGACATAGGGTCCAACTGGAGAGTTTCCAGTCAATTTGGATCCAAATAAAGCCTTAGATAGCTGATATCTTGCTGTCCTGCTTTGGGTACCAAACATCTTCTTAAGATGTTCAATAATTGCAGTTGAATCCATATCCTGATATTTCCTTTGGAGCTCAGAACTCATAGAAGCGAGAATGATGCATTTGGTAGTAAGACATTCTTCCAAGTATTTCTGATAAATCTTGGTGGAATCATCTCATTCTCATCTGGGACTTCCTTGGCAGGCTTATCGATCACATCAATAAGTTTTTCATGCATGAGAACAATTCTCAAATTTCTGTACCAATCATCGAAGTTTCGTCCTACCAACTTGTTGGTCTCAAGTATTCCACGCAGTGATAAAAGAGACATATTGAGAAATCTAAAATTAGAAAAGAAAAGACAATAATATAAGAACATATTTGCATATATCATAAAGACATGGACTTTTATCTAAATAATATTTCCACTAATTATTTTAAACTGTTTACCCTCATTAAAGTTTAAGAAATCTTTATTTCTATTAGTGGAGTAAAAGAATCCTTCAACAATATGTATGAGCCACTTGAAAATCAAGTCGTTTCTCACATATATTTTAAAGGTAGGTACACTTACCAATTGTATCCCCATACAATTTCCTTAAATAACTCTATGTCAATTAGTCCCCTGGTAGTCAGGTCAATCCTATTGGCATAGTTGAGTTCAACCATCATGATAGCAAAAAATTTATTAAATTTTATACTCCCCGGGTAGTCCAGGCGTCTAGTGTAAAATTAAATAATTCTTTCAATCCATGAATCTCATGCAATAAATAATTTTAACATATTCTCAAACTATAAGTCTCCTGGTAGTCAGACCGCTCCTTATAAACAAGAAATAAGAAAAATTATTTACTTTGATGGATAGTTCTATAATAAAATATCTTATATTTATTATTTAAGAACTCAAATTTTAATAGGAGGGAATTGTTACATAAACAAATTTTAATAACATGAAGATCAAATCTTTATAGCACATGAATTTAATTCAAGTTGTCTACATGCTTAGTCCAAAATTAATTTACATCACATGTAATAAATAATTCAAAATCATATGCGAACAAGCATGTGACATAGAAATGAAATTCAACATACTTCTAACATGTTTATCTTATATATCACATAAAATAATACATGCCAGAAAATTATTATTAGTTAATACCTTATAAACTAATAACAATTAAAACAACTGTATAACCTAATAACCTATTACAGATTACCGTCGTATCTTATAAGAAATTTCAAATTTTAAGTTACGAACTATCTTAGTAGTTTAAGTTATATAAATACATATTTTATTTACAATAAAATAATATCAATCAATGTATTCAAAGAATTTGTCTATTGCACAAGATACATGTATTATGGTTTGAACTTTTCAAATGAAAAAATATTTCGTAAGTAAATTTTAGACACGAGAAACCAATGCTCTGATACCACTGTAGGATCGCATATTGGTGTTTATAACACGCAGCGGAAGGCAATAACAATCCTAGGCAGAACTTTTCGTGTTTAAAATTTATTTACATGTCAAAGATCGGATCTAAGACGTACCTGGTGAAGAGAGTCTTGTTTCAAAAAATTTCTTCGATTGTGCGAAGACTCTATGCGTATCCACACCGAGACCGATCCTTGCTATCAACTCTTTGATCAATGAAACCCGTGAACAAAATTGAACAAAATATTGTGTTGAAATTTTTCTCAAAAATCTCAACTCAATGTTACACGACAAGAACTGTTATTGTCAAGAATGCTTGTCTCTTGATTTTTATGGCTTTTCAAATCTGTTATTTTTCACTTCAAAATGGAAGCTAAAAAAGGGAAGAATAGAGAGTTTTTGCTACTGCAATTGAATGTCATCCGATTCTAAATCAAGAGTAAGTCTTTTAATATAAAAATCGAATCCATTGAAAAATATATCCCATTATAAGTGGGATGATTATGACAAACTTCCTTTATTAACTTTATAAAAGTTTTCCATTGAAAAATATATCCCATTCTAATGGGATGAATCTTCCAAGATCTTGAGGAGTTTGAATTGAAATTCTGCCGTAGGTATTCCTTCATGGAATTCCATGTCCAATCAAAATTGGATCAAGAGTTCTTCATTAATATTATATATATACACCTTATATAAACAAATATTAATTATATATATCACATATATATATTTCAACCAAGAGATATAATTTGATTTTCCTCCAAATAGAAACTTCAATTTATTCACAATATTAATTATATCCTCTGTGCTAGCAAAGAATATAATAATATTTCATTTGGACTAATAACTAAATTTATTTGACTAATTAAATTTCTTAATTTAATTATCAAATAATAAAGTAATTAATCCTTTAGCAATGATCAGAACACTCGTTAGTGTGTGACCCCATAAGTTCAATACTAAGCCGGTAGTAAATTGATCACAACAATATACTAATTAAGGGTGTCGTCTAGCAACACTCCTTAACAACCGGATAGAATGAAGTATACAATTTACTCTCAAGAATCAGTAGAAGAATAATATAGTAATTCCTTCTGTCCTTATAGCTCTGGATCACCCTAGGATATGGTTCAACTATCAAATCTAAATAGGCGACCAACTATGTGTTCATGTCAAATATAATCGACCATTGAATGACCTAAGAAACTCATTTTTTCTTTCATTCAATTGCCCTGGCCAAGGTCTTAGTTTGGTCGTTTATAATTCATGACAACATGAAGCTTAAACTCATTACCAAGAGTTGACAGATTCCATCTTGGATCAATCACTAATTCTACAAGTATTTAATCGTACCCAATATCCTTTTAACTATCGTCCTATGGCCATAGGTGTCTAGTATCAAAACACAATAAATAACTTGTCAATTACTATGACGATCTCAGGTCAAAGGAAACTCTTACATTACATTCTTCAAGAGAATATCCTATTGACAGTATATGGTAATTCTAACCATTAGGAATTATCCAATGAGTCGGTTCAATGATCATATCTCTATATGCATCATCTATCTATGTGATTCAGTTAATGAGATCAACCAATCTTTATCCTATAAAGACGATCACATAGATATTGATCTAACCAGATTATTAATGTCCAAATTAATAATCCTATGATCAAGAACTAAATTTATATTAAATTATAAGAAACTTTACTCTCATTATCATGATCTCAATCACGATGACAAGTCTCAAAATTTAATCAAGGACCTTATAAAAATAATCAAGCAATTAATAATAATGATAAAAGAATATCAAATGCCATATATATATATATATATATATATTTTATATGAAATAACATTCATGAAAAATATGTTCAGATCATCAAACATGAGATTGGATCTAGGACATATCTAATATATCCCTAACAAAAAGCTGCTGAAGAAATTGGGCCAGCTGGGCCAAACGCAGCGCCAGAACTTACAAGTTGAGCCATTGCACGGCGTGACCTAGTGGTCCTTTGTGCATCGCACAATTCTTCCAAGATCTCTCCTGCAAGTATTTGGTTATAGGACAAGAAAGCTAAGATAACAAAGGATGTAGTGTAATCGTCAGCTCCCTTATTCACAATCAGTATTTTAAAAAGCAAATGACCTCTTTTACCAGAATGATAAAAATACGGGAAAAAGATGCGAAATTGTTGGTCTTCTCCACGACGCAAACGGCATATGTATCTGTTTGTGGGCTAACTAAAAGATTTTGTAAAGTTTCCTCGAAGTCTGTTTAACATTTCCAGAAGGAATCACTTCTAACCACTAACAGGTTGAAAAGTACTTGTACAATCAAATAATTTAAAAGACAATGGTCTGTTTATCTTTCTTTTTTTTGGTAATTAAAGTATTTTATTTACCAAGTAACGATATTTACAATTCTTACAAACGGCTACTAAGAGCTCTAGTGTACCTCCTACTGGACATGAAGCCCCAGTTAGGAGTAACCTATAGACATTACTTCTATTCCTCTAGTGCTGCTACTTCCACTAGCTTACTACAGGGTGCCAATTCAATTTAGCTATTACTCTATCTAAACGGGGAAATATGGTTGCCCCGACATGTATTTCCTGAATGATCAATCGTAGTATAGCATTGGTTGGTCTCTTCTTCTTCTGAAATATCGCATTATTGTGGCAATATTTTAAAGTCCTTTGGATAAATGTCTTAGCCCTTCTAGAAGGCTATGGCAAGTGGCAAAAGAAGTGTCAACAACACAACAACAACGACCCAGTATAATCCCACAAGTGGGGTCTGGGGAGGGTAATATGTACGCAGACCTTACCCCTACCCCGAAGGGTAGAGAGGCTGTTTCCAGGAGACCCTCGGCTCAAAAGGCTCAAAAAAAGCAATAGGAGATAATATATTAGTACCATAAAAATGCGTAATAAAATAACAACAATATATAGGAGATACGAAATATGAAATACAGGATACGAAATACGAAATACGAATTAGATGGCTGGTATAGTACAACTAGAAGGTAAAGCCCTGCATCAATAGACGACCACTGACATTCCTAGTATAACTCCTAACTAGATAGTCTCTCTCAGTTGTGCTGTAGAAATATTCACCCTCTCCCCTGACCTACAACCTTAATGCTCGACCTCCATAATTCCCTATCAAGGGCCATGTCCTCCGTAATCCTAAGTCGCGTCATGTCATGTCTGATCACCTCTCCCCAATACTTCTTAGGTCTCCCTCTACCTCTCCGCGTGCCCACTACAGCCAGTCGCTCACACCTCCTCACCGGTGCATCAGTGCTCCTCCTCTGAATGTGCCCAAACCATCTGAGTCTTACTTCCCGCATCTTGTCCTCCATGGGGGCCACACCCACCTTCTCTCGAATATCTGCATTCCTAATCTTATCCATCCTTGTATGCCCGCACATCCACCTTAACATCCTCATCTCTGCTACTTTCATCTTCTGGGTGTGTGAGTTCTTTACCGGCCAACATTCAGTTCCATACAACATGGCAGGCCTAACTACTGCTCTATAAAACTTACCTTTTAGTAACGGTGGAACTTTCTTGTCACACAAAACTCCCGACGCTAACCTCCACTTCATCCACCCCACCCCTATACGGTGTGTGACATCCTCGTCAATCTCCCCGATCCCCTGAATAACCGATCCAAGGTACTTGAAACTATCTTTCTTGGGAATGACTTGAGAGTCAAGCCTCACTTCAACTCCCGCTTCCGTCGGCTCAACTCCAAATTTGCACTCGAGGTATTCCGTCTTCGTCCTACTCAACTTGAAACCTTTAGACTCAAGAGCATGTCTCCAAATCTCTAGCCTCTCGTTGACGCCGCCTCTTGTCTCGTCAATTAGAATAATGTCATCAGCAAATAGCATGCACCATGGAACCTCCCCTTGAATATGATGAGTCAGTGCATCCATCACTAGGGCAAATAGGAATGGGCTGAGCGCAGACCCTTGGTGCAATCCCGTAATAACTGGAAAGTGTTCAGAGTCGCCTCCTACTGTCCTAACCCGAGTCTTAGCTCCATCATACATGTCTTTAATCACCCTAATATAGTTACTCGGGACCCCTTTATCCTCTAAGCAGCTCCATAAGACCTTCCTAGGAACCTTATCGTACGCTTTCTCCAGATCAATAAACACCATGTGGAGATCCTTCTTCTTATCTCTGTACTGTTCCACCATCCTCCTAATAAGGTGGATAGCTTCTGTGGTAGATCGTCCCGGCATGAACCCGAACTGGTTGTCTGAAATAGACACCGTCCTTCGCACTCTCATTTCTACCACTCTCTCCCAAACTTTCATGGTATGACTTAGTAATTTGATGCCCCTATAGTTGTTACAGCTCTGGACATCACCTTTGTTCTTATACAACGGGACCATTGTACTCCACCTCCACTCTTCAGGCATTCTATTAGTCTTGAATATAACACTAAACAATGCAGTAAGCCATTCCAAGCCTGCTTGACCCACACACCTCCACAGTTCAACCGGAATCTCGTCTGGCCCGGTAGCTCTGCCCCTTCTCATCTTACGCATTGCCTCCATGACTTCATCGATCTCAATGTCCCTACAATTACTTACTTCATGGTGACTGTCGGCATTCCTCGATTCCCCAAGTATAATATCCTGATCCCCTTCTTCACTTAGAAGTTTATGAAAGTAGGTCTGCCACCTCCTCTTAATCTGGTCATCTCCCATCAAAACTTTGCCGTCATCATCTTTTATGCACCTCACTTGGTCCAGATCCCGAGTTGTCCTCTCTCTCGCCTTAGCGAGTCGGAATAACTTCTTCTCCCCACCTTTGTTCCTTAGCTCCTCATACAGACGAGCAAAAGCTGTCGTTTTAGCCTCTGTCACTGCCATCTTCGCCTCCTTCCTAGCTACCTTATACCTTTGACTGTTCTCTCTCTTCTCCTCCTCGTCAGTGCTCCCTACTAACCTTAGGTAAGCCGCCTTCTTTGCTTCCACTTTACCTTGGACAACTGCATTCCACCACCAATCTCCTTTGTGTCCACCATAGTGTCCCGTAGATATCCCTAACACCTCTCTCGCCGCCTTTCTTATACAGTCCGCAGTCGTCGACCACATTGTGTTTGCGTCCTCACTACTTCTCCAAGCTCCCATTGCCGATAACCTTCCTTCCAACTCTTTAGCTTTATCCTTAGTTAAGGCGCCCCACCTAATCCTGGGGCGTCCTTGTACTGACCTCTTCTTCCTCCTTATCCTAATACAAATGTCCATCACCAAAAGCCTATGCTGCGTTGAGAGGGTCTCACCTGGGATAACCTTGCAGTCCTCGCACAACCTTCTGTCGCATCTCCTGAGGAGTAGATAGTCAATCTGAGTCTTCGCCACCGAACTTTGGTAAGTAACCAAATGTTCATCCCGCTTCGTAAAACTCGAGTTTGCAATGACTAGATCGAAAGCCTTGGCAAAGTCCAACAGCGCAATGCCCCCTCCGTTCCGCTCTCCGAAACCAAATCCGCCATGCACCTCAGTGTACCCACCTGCAGATAACCCATGGCAAAAGAAGTGTAAAAAGTGGAAAACCTTTGCCACGTTTTTGCCATGCAAAAACCAAGTCTCATGCAATTACAACTATAAATAGCCACCATTGGTTACACAATTCTCCATCATCAGAAACAAAAAGCTCTTTCTATTTAGTTTTCTTCTCTTTCTCGCCTAGCTTTTCTTATTTCCAATTTTATTTATAAATTTTCTTTGTCCTTATTCTCTTTTCAATCTTGTTGGAATATTGTAATATAAATATTTTGCTGATTCATGTATCCTCTAAATAAAATAGAGGTAAGCTTGTTTAATCGTGGGGAAATATTTCACACTGCTGAAATAGTTTTTAGGATAGTGCCCAACATGACTCAAGTTAATCCGTATATTTATTTATATTAATATTGCAGTGTTATTATAATTTACCCGTTATTATTTTAATACAATTATTTCTTTCTTGCCAAATATGGTAGACTGCAGCTGCTAGGGTCATTCAAGTTATCTATACAATAAGCATCTTTTGATTACTTGAAGCAAATAGTGAGTAACCCAATATAGTACAAATTATTTATAGAATCGGATCTTTAACTTATGTATTAAGTAATCTTCTATAACTTTAAAATCGTTTCTTTAAGAAAGAAAATTTCTTTAAAACGTCCATAATTTATTATTTCTAGGTAATACTCGCCTTCTCCAGAAGCCAAATTGTAGTAAAGATCAACAATGTTGGGACAATAATGATAACACTGAGGTGAGCAAAGCTTGACAGTGAATTTAGATTGAAGAAGTGAGTCTGATGAGATTCCAAGTGATTTCCCATCAACCCCACATGCAGAAATGCATTCATCTCTCTCAATATGTTCATGCAAATTATTACTAATGGCAAAAACTTCAGATGTCTTGCATTATATTGGATTTGGAGTTCCCTTATTCCATTATTAGACGACGTGTAAACTGTCTCAAGCAAACACCGTTCGACGGGTATTTCCACACACACCAAATCACCTGAAAAATTAAATGAACAGAAAGAAAATTTCAAAATTGAATAATTTTGCATATGTATACGGTCAAAATCGAGGGGTTCGACTTTGGGGCTACTGTGGCACTCCACATCCAACCCCGAGAAGCTCGAAGCAGAATGTGAAATGTGACCCGAGGTGCGTCCCTCGAGGGAGCACATCGAAGGTTCACTATGGTCAACCTCGAGACAGTATAAAATTGATGACCGTCATGGAAAGGCGAAAAAACTCCCAAGGACGCGTGGTTAGAACTAATAAGGTCTGTAAAGATAGTACAAGCCCATACAATTTCTCTGTCATGATTAGACTTGTACTGTGTTGGGATTCACCCCTCCTATATAAAGGGGACCCAAACATTTTTGTAGAGGCATTTTTTTCACTCGGTAACACACATGAATATTGAATACAATAGAACATTCTCTCCTTTTCTTGCCTAAACTTGCTCAACAATTGCTCTACAACTTTTTTGCTCCTCTTTTATTGTGTTCATTCCTTGTTCATTTATTGTTCATTTGTTGTTCTTCACTTGTTATTCGTTATCAACTATTAAAGGCTGTCCTCGAGGTCTTATATCGCTGAGCTCGCGGCCCCCGATCTTGTGACCACACTGGTTTGCTTATCATTTCTTGCTCATTTACACTTAGCATTATTCACATAACAACTGGTATTAAGATAAATCACATATTTTTAGAACCACAAATCAAATATAATTGTAAATACCATTTTCAAGGTAAATAGTTTGGCGCCCATCGTAGGGCTAAAAATAATAGTGATTGTTTTGGTGGTAGTTTTCTGATAACACATGTTATTCTTCATGCTTTTTCTTGTCAAAAATTCTTTGATTTCAGGCCAAAATATGTCTAGCACACAAAATGCACTTGCTCATGACAGTGAAAGACTTGGAGAAAACAACGGCATAGGGCTTGGTGTACCACCTGTAAACCTTGGAGGAGTGCCAAACGTGGAGCCAGTTGATATCAGATCCCACAACGCTCTAAACACCGAAGCAGGTGCAGACCCTGTAAGAAATGGACACAGGGAAGCCTAGGCTGGAGGCCAAGAAACACGAGGAATGGAAGAAGGAGGAATCAGCCTCCAAGTGATATTCGAGATGCTGCAAGCTAAGAAAGTCGTCATCGCTCAACTTCAAAGTCAGAACAGAACACCTAACACTGCCGAACCAGTAAACATGTAGCACGAACTAGTGTTAGAAAGACCCGAAGAAAGTGGCTCGGGGACTGACCCCATAATCATGAAAATTCTCGAGGAATTGACCAAAAGAATCGAGTTAGGAGAAAAGAAAATAGAGGCTAACGATAAAAAGGTGGAGACTTATAACTCGAGGTCGATCAGATCCTGGGCCACCTCTGATCCTAAAGGGTGTGGATTCAAAGAAGTTCGTGCATAAACCATTCCCATCAAGTGTGGCTCCGAAGCCCATCCCAAAGAAATTCAGAATGCCCGATGTCCCGAAGTATAACGGGACCAGGGACTCCAATGAGAAAATTACCACTTATACTTGTGCTGTAAAAGGGAATGACTTAAAGGATGATGAGATTGAATTCGTCTTGCTGAAGAAATTTAGAGAAACACTGTCGAAGGGGTCCATGATGTGGTATCACAACCTGCCCCCGAACTTTGCCATGTTGGTTGATTCTTTTGTAAAGGCACATGCCGGTGCCATCAAGGTTGCTACAAGGAAGTCCGACGTCTTCAAGATCAAACAAAGGGAGAACGAGATGCTAAGGAATTTGTATCTCGCTTCCAGATGGAGCAAATGGAATTACCACTGGTCTCCGATGACTGGGTAGTGCAGACCTTCACTCAGGGATTGAACGAACGAAGCTCGATAGCTTTGAAGAGCCTAAAGCAAAATTTGATCGAATATAACGCCGTGACCTGGGCGGATGTGCATAACAGGTATCAATCAAAGATCAGGGTCGAAGAGGACCAATTGGGAGCCCCCTTTGGCTCAATGTATCCAAGTAGGCTCCTAGCAAAGGAACTAAGGTCTGCAGAAAGGGAGCCAAGATCAGGCAAAGAAAGGTTTCAACCATACTTCAAAGATCGAAAAGGCACTTCGAGGGGGAATATACCTCGAAAAGATCGAAGAGCAGATCGAGCCCAAAATTCCTGGGGACTTATGAGCAAGACCGGGTTTGACAGGCATTCGAGGCCAATAGAGGCACCCTAATTGTTAGAATACAACTTCAACATCGATGTCTCAGGCATCGTATCGACTATAGGTAGAATCAGAGATACTAGATGGCCAAAGCCCGTACAGCCAGATCCTTCCCAAAGGAATCCTAGTTGATGTGCGAATACCATGGCATTCATGGTCATAGGACCGAGGATTGTAGGCAGCTCCGAGAGGAGGTGGCCCGACTAATCAATGAAGGGCACCTTCGAGAATTCCTCAGCAATCGAGCCAAGAGCCACTTACGAGAAAGAGAGGCGAACAGAAAGAATGGACCGGAAGAACCTCAACACATCATCCACATGATTATTGGAGGAACTGACGTCCCACAGGGACCTATGTCCAAGTGGGCCAAAGTGTCCATCGCAATGGAAAGGCAAACTCGGAGCTACATACCCGAGGACGCCCTTAAATTTAGAGAAGAAGATATGGGACCTTGTCCAACTACATAATGATGCACTGGTAATTTCTTTTCTTTTGAATAACGTTCAAATTAAACATGTGCTCGTGGATCCAGGTAGCTCGACCAACATAATCAGGTCGAAGGTGGTGGAGCAGCTCAGGCTGCTCGATCAGATCATACCCACCTCTCGAGTCCTCAATGGATTCAACATGGCAAGTGAGACAACGATGGGAGAAATAATCCTCCCAGTCAACGTGTCCGGTATAGTTAAGACACCACGTTTCATGTCATCGAAGGTGACATGAGGTACAATGCCTTACTTGGAAGGCCATGGATACACAACATGAGGGCGGTACCATCAAATCTCCATCAGATAATGAAGTTCCCAACAAAAGATGGTATAAACACGGTGTACGGAAAGGAGATGTTTGCGGTAAACGACATGGAACCAACATCGACTTTCCCCATCCAGGATGATTCAGGAAACGGGTTGACCCCCGAGGAACAGGTGGTCTGTGAGCATTCAAAGGAAGATGACAAAGAATACTTCCTCACTCCCCGGACCTTCGTTTCCCCCGAAGAGTCGGATGCAACAAAATCAACGGTCGAAGAACTCGAACAAGTCGTCTTAATCGAGCACCTTCCAGACTGAAAGATATACCTTGGAACGGGATTAACCCCCAAACTCAGGAAAAAAACTCATCCAATTTCTTATTAACAACATTGATTGCTTTGCTAGGTCCCATTTAGACATGATAGGGATCCCTCCAGAAATAACCACCCATCGACTAAGTGTCGATCCTAGGTTCAAACCGGTGAAGCAAAAAATGAGGCCTCAGTCCGAGGTAAAACATGCGTTCATCAAAGACGAGGTACCAAAACTCCTCAAAATAGGATCAATTAGGGATGTAAAATACCCCGAATGGCTGGCTAATGTAGTAGTGGTTCCCAAAAAGGAAAATAAATTGAGAATGTGCGTAGATTATAAAGACTTGAATAAAGCATGCCCCAAAAACTCATTCCCATTACCCAACATTGATCGCTTGATCGATGCCACGACCGGCCATGAGGTCCTCACCTTTCTTGACAACTACTCCGAGTATAATCAAATCCAAATGAACCCAGAGGACAGGGAAAAAACTTCATTTATCACGAAGTATGGTACATACTATTATAATGTGATGCCCTTCCGGCTAGAAAATGTAGGAGCTACGTACCAACGCCTGCTTAATAAGATGTTCGAACATTAGATAGGCCAATCTATTGAAGTTTACATTGATGACATGCTAGTTAAGTCCCTGAACGCAGAGGACCATTTGACTCATTTGCAGGAAACATTCGATATCCTTAGAAGCTACAACATGAAGCTCAACCCCGAGAAATGTGCCTTCGAGGTAGGATCAGGCAAATTTTTAAGCTTTATGATGTCGAATAGGGGGATCGAGATCAACCCCGACAAAATCAAGGCCATTGAAGAAATCACAGTGGTGAACAATGTGAAGGCCGTGTAGTGGCTGACCGGCCGGATAGCGGACTCCAGAATGCCAACATGCTTTAGAGGAATTAAAGCGGTATCTCTAGAGCCCGCCTTTGCTCCACGCCCAGAAGGAAGATGAAACGTTATACTTGTATCTGGCCATATCCGAATTAGCGGTAAGTGGTGTGTTGGTTCGGGAAGAACAAGGTACACAATTCCCTATTTATTACGTAAGTCGAACTCTAGGAGATGCTGAAATTATGTATCCACACTTAGAAAAATTAGCTCTTGCATTAATAAGTGCATCTCGAAAATTAAAACCCTATTTTCAATGCCATCGTATATGTGTTTTAACAACGTACCCTCTTCAAAACAACTTGCACAAACTCGAATTATCGGGTAGATTGACTAAATAGGCCATCGAGCTCGGAGGGTATGATATCGAGTACCAACCCCGGACGGCTATCAAGTCCCAAAATTTGGCAGACTTTATGGCCGACTTTATGCCTGCCCTCATGCCCGAGGTAGAGAAAGAACTCTTTCTAAAAACGGGCACATCATTGGGGGTATGGACCCTGTTCACCGACGGTGCCTCAAATGTGAAAAGTCCAGGCTCGGCATCATTCTGAAACCGCCTACGGGCGGCGTGATTAGGCAATCTATAAAAACATCAAAATTTACTAACAACGAGGCCGAGTATGAGGCTATGATTGTAGGTCTTGAGCTGGCCAAGAGCCTAGGAGAAGAAATCGTCGAAGCAAAATGCGACTCCCTTCAGTAGTCAACCAAGTAAATGGGAGCTTCGAGGTTCGAGAGGACAGGATGCAAAGATACTTAGACAAACTTCAGGTCATATTTCATCGCTTCAAAGAATGGACTCTGGTCCACATTCCTCGAGATCAGAACAGTGAGGCCGATGCACTCGCGAACCTGGGGTCGTCCGCCGAAGAAGATGACATACTCCCGGGGGCTGTCATACAGTTATCCAAGTCGGTGATTGAAGAAGGCCACACCGAGATCAACTTGACAAGTCTAACATGGGACTGGAGGAATAAATACATCGACTATTTGAGAAACGAAAAGCTGCCCACAGACCCAAAGGAATCGAGGGCCTTTCGAGCCAAAGCAGCTCGATTTTCACTCGACGAGAATGGAACACTATATAGAAGGACCTTCGATGGACCTCTAGCAATATGCTTGGGATCGGGGGACACCGATTATGTACTTCACGAAATCTACGAGGGCACTTGTAGAAATCATTCCGGTGCGATTCTTTGGTTCGAAAGGTGATCAGAGCAGGCTACTATTGGGACAACATGGAGAAGGACACCAAGGAATTCATTCGAAGGTGTGACAAATGCCAAAGGTTTGCGCTAATGATTCACAAACCCGGTGAACAACTGCATTTAGTCTTATCACCATGGCCGTTTATGAAACGGGGGATGAACATCGTCGGCCCCCTACCAATGACGCCAGGTAAAGCTAGATTTATTCTGTTTATGACTGACTATTTCTCGAAATGGGTGGAAGCACATGCCTTTGAGAAGATAAGAGAAAAAGAAGTCATTGACTTCATCTGGGACCACATCATATGCCGATTCGGGATCCCCTCCGAGATTACATGTGATAATGGGAAGCAGTTCATAGGAAGTAGGGTGACGAAATTCCTTGTAGACCATAAAATCAAGAGGATCCTATTAATGCCCTATCACCTATGTGCAAATGGACAGGCCGAGTCCACGAACAAGACCATCATCCAAAACTTGAAAAAGAGGTTAGGAAGTGCGAAGGGAAAATGGAGAGAGTTATTGCCCGAAGTACTATGGGCATACCGAATAACTTTGAAGTCAACCACAGGAGAGACTCCGTTCTCTTTGGTATACGGGTCCGAGGCTTTGATACCGGTCGAGGTCGGAGAGCCAAGCGCCAGATTTCGACATGCCACCGAGGACTCGAATAGCGAGGCCATGACTATAGCCCTCGAGCTACTAGATGAAAAGCGAGAGGTTGCACTAGTTCGAATGGCCGCCCAAAAATAGAGGATCGAGAGATATTATAATAGAAGAACAAACCTTCGATACTTTAGAGTCGGGGACTTAGTCCTAAGAAAAGTCACCCTCAACACTCGAAACCGAAATGAAGGGAAGTTAGGCCCAAGTTGGGAAGGACCATACCGAGTCCTTGGAGTAGTAGGAAAAGGGTCCTACAAACTTGGCACCATGGAAGGCGAGCAACTTCCAAGAAATTAGAACATATCGATGCTCAAAAGCTATTATTGCTAAGGTATAATATGTCTCATACTAATTCCTTACAGGTGTTCGATAGGAGACGCCGAAGCATCCTTCGACTTGAAGACCTTGGGTTTTAAAGCATGCGTTGCACTCTTTTTCCTTCGATATGGTTTTATTCCAAATGGGTTTTACCGACGAGGTTTTTAACGAGGAAACATCCATATGCTACGTGAGGAGGACTCATCAAGTATTCAAGGTTTCTCTTCGATCAACCTCAAATACTGGAAGAACAAACCTTCGATACTTTAGAGCCGGGGACTTAGTCCTAAGGAAAGTCACCCTCAACACTCGAAACCGAAACGAAGGGAAGTTAGGCCCAAGCTGGGAAGGACCGTACCGCGTCCTTGGAGTAGTAGGCAAAGGGTCCTACAAACTTGGAACCATGGAAGGCAAGCAACTTCCAAGCAATTGGAACATATCGATGCTCAAAAGCTATTATTGCTAAGGTATAATATGTCTCATACTAATTCCTTACAGGTGTTCGATGGGAGACGCCGAAGCATCCTTCGACTCGAAGACCTTGGGTTTTAAAGCATGCGCTGCACTCTTTTTCCTTCGATATGGTTTTATCTCAAATGGGTTTTACCGTCGAGGTTTTTAACGAGGCAACATCCATATGCTACCTGAGGAGGACTCATCAAGTATTGAAGGTTTCTCTTCGATCAACCTCAAATACTGGGGGGCATCACCCCGAGATGTCACCTCTTTAAAGAAATCGAACTATGCCTAGGAGGACCTCGATAGGAGAATGTTGTATTGGGCCAAACGGTTAAATGAACCGTGTCCATGTAGAATAATCAAGCCTCCAAAGGAAAAAATTATGTACGCATCTATCAAGTAACTGAGGAAGCCTCTTTGCTTATCAAAACACTTTGTGCCTCGAAGAAGTTCACTACTTTCTCATAAGACGGCTCAAGGGCTAAAAACTTTCGAACACTCGGGGACTGTCATCGACAGGCAGCTCATCGAGCCATCTAAAACTCAAATTCGTAAGACCTCGATTAGGAAACGTTGAGCTTGTAAGCCCTCAATGAGGTAGCATCGAATCTGTAAGACCTCAACGAGGCATGCCAAAACTTAATAAAACCTCAATGAGGCAATACCGAGCTTATAAGACCTCAACCAGGCCTACTCAAATTTATAAGACCTTAAAAAGGCATATCCCTGATATGAAGGCCAAGGCTATATATTCGAACTTGTAAGACCCCTAAAAAGGCATACCCTCGATATAGACGCCAAGGTTACCGTACCCGGGGACTAAAGACTACGGCCAAACATAAAGACTACGGTCGAACTAAAAGGCTACGGCCGAATTAACGCGGCTCGGAGACGTCCGACTGTTGCCATAAAACTAAAGGCCTTTAAATACTTCGAAAAAACTTCGAAAAGAATCGGTTAATCAGGCTAGCCTCGGCATAAGCAAAGGAGCTTCGATAATATCAGCTTCGAACAATAAAAAGGCTTCGAAAACAATCAGCCTTCGATGAAAAAGCTTCGGAAACTCAGCCTTCGAGCGACCTCCCGAGGTACTCAGCTATTGTCACATAGTGACTCATAATCGAGGTTCTCTTTTGAGCCGTCGAAGAGTCGGACGAACGTAAAACATGCCAAGGCATAATTAAAACTTCAAAAGTCTTTAGCCAAAACGAGGGAAAACTAGAGCCATATTAGAGGTCGCATCGACCCAATCTAAAAGTGCCTAAGGGCCAATGCGTAAGAGCCTAAGGGCTAATGCGTAAGAGCCTAAGGGCCAACCTAAAGAGCCTAAAGGCCAAATGCATAAGAGCCTAAGGGCCGATCTAAAGAGCTTAAGGGCCCATATGTTAAAAACTCGTGGGTCGATAGCCCCGGGTCGAAATTTGACTCGAGGATCAAATCCCGGATGACCAACTGTTATCAATCATTCATCAAACATGAAAACCTAATGGGTTTTATATTATTAGTCCAACACATCGGACTGGTTATCGACAAACATCAAAGTTTATTCCAAAAAGGCAAGGGGAAGGCAAGAAATGACGAAAAGCAAAGATCCTTATATATATAATAAAGGCGCACAAAGACATATTCGCAAGGCTCACACCTGGAGCCCTTACACAAAGGGAACAAATAAAAACCTAATATACCGCTGGGGTCACTTGACCGGACGGGGCTCCCTCGAAAGTTGTGCATTCAAACGGCTTGGCCCTCGACCTCTGGAATATCAATAGCCTCTCCCCCTCGGGGACTTCACCTTCATCTTCATCATCCTCCGAACCACTGGCTGAAACATCATCGGAAGAAAGCAGAACTGTCGATTCTTTCTCTAGGGCCTTCACCCTCTTGATCTCAACAGACAAATCGATGGCCCCTGCATGTGTATCCTCGAGAGCCTGTCTCCGAGATCTCAATCGGGCATGCTTCATGGCTCGGTTCAGTTCAGGCTCGGCCTCTTCAGATGCCTTCTTGGCTCAAGCATTTGCAGCATCAACATCTTCTCAGTACGAGGATATGAGGGCATCGGTTTCTTTTATCTTAAGCTCCTTCCGAAGCTGCGCCTCCACTTTGACTTTATGACTGAACTACGAAATTTAACGATGTCAGCCATAAAAACAAAATGAGTGTATGACAAACTCTCAGGAAATATTTTACCTTCTCAACATATTCGGCTCGATCTTGGCACACCTGCAGCAACTCAGCTCGAAGATTATGAATCTCCAGTGCTTTCTGTGCATATAAGGCTGTTGCGGTGTCCCTTTTCTATGAAGTTTTCTTAAGCTCGGCCTCGCACCGAGCAATTTCTCACTCAGGGACTATTTATAAAGCCTCAGGGCTATCTTTGTTTCGAGTTCAAGCCAACTCTCACTCGACTATTAAGCCCAAGGGCTACCCGAGTTCGAGCAAGTTCTCACTCGGGGACTATTTATAAAGCCTCAGGGCTATCTTTGTTTCAAGTTTGAGCAAACACTTACTCGACTATTACGCCCAAGGGCTACCCGGGTTCGAACAAGTTCTCACTCGGGGACTATTTACAAAGCCTCAGGGCTATCTTTATTACAAGTTCAAACAAATTTTCACTCAATTATGGGCAGTCCGAGTTCGAGCAAACTCTCACCCGGGGACTATTTGTAAAAACCTAAGAGCTATATTTATTTTCAAATGGCCGAGCAAACGCTCACCCGACTGCTAAGTCCAAAGGCTACCTCACTCAAGGGCTATCAACGAAGCCTAAAAAGGCTAGATTCATTTCAAATATCGAGACCTAGCTCTCACTCAACTCGGACTCAGAAGTCCCGGTGACCTAAGTTCGCATCAAATCAGTCCAAGCTTAGTCCTAGGGATAGCAAAGGACTTTAAGAAGCACCATATTAATTAACTAAAAATCAATGGGTTTATTATGTTCCCGGTCCAGTATTCAGACTAATCGTTAGAGTCATACACTTGGATTTTTCACAAATCGAAGGCAAAATAAAGAAATTTTTATACTAATAAAAGATGTTTACAAAGCCCACGAGGGACCCTCACACAGAAAAAGAAGAAGCAAATAACAACAACAAAAGGCCTAATCTACTTTCGAGGGTATAAGCTCAAGAGCAACATCTTCGAGAACCTTTTCCTCAGGGACTCCATTTCGATCTTTAAAGTGGAACCTTCGAGAATCTCCTCCGAAACAACAATAGATGAAGAAAAGACTATAGCGTATCAAAGAGCAAAAGCTTTTAACAAGCGAAGAAAATTGTTGCCTGGTGAAAAACTTGGCGAGTATGGATCTCGTCAGCACTACTATTGTGAAGCCACTTCTTGAGACATTGTACCGGTGTGGGATGCAAAGTTAGTAGATAGTGCCACCTCACTCCACGGAAAGCAAAAGGAATGAAGCGCCACACCAGGTTGAAGTTAAGAGAGATGAGTAGCAGTGTAAGGACCACATATCTTCTGATATGGAAAGATTTGGTGCCCTTCTCCCATTATTTTTGGCCAACAATAATAACAACAACTCAGTATAATCCCACTCAGTGGGGAAAAGCTTTGAAAAAGAGCCATAGCATAACTGACGAAGTTGCTACCGTATGACCTTGTGGTCACAAGTTTGAACCATAAAAATAGGAGTTTGGAGGAGGATATAAAGAAGGGAAAGGGCTAAAGGTTGTTGAAGAAAGAATGAGTGAAGTTTTGGTTCAAGCAATCCCTAATTTATAGAGAGACATTGACGTAACCGACAGCGCAATCAATGCTTTTGGGGAAACGGATCGACGGCGCAATCAACGCTTTTGGCAAAAATAGACCTGTAGTATATTTAATGCTTCTGGGGAGACGAACCGATGGGACATTTGATCACTTCGAACGCTTATGTCACGAGCATGACGCCATCATGAGAGGCTCAAGAAAATTGAGTTCAAAGTCGTTTCATATCATTTTATTCTAAAAAATGCGGGGACTATCTGTATACAGTCAAAATCGAGGAGTTCGACTTTGGGGATATTGTGGCACTCCACGCCCAACCTCGAGAAGCTCGAAGCAGAATGTGAAATATGACCCCGAGGTGCGTCCCTCAAGGGAGCACATCGAAGGTTCACTATGGTCAACTTCGAGACAGTATAAAACCGATGACCGTCATGGAAAGGCGGAAAAACTCCCAAGGATGCGTGGTTAGAACTGATAAGGTCTGTAAAGATAGTACAAGCACGTACAGGTCTGTTACACAGCTATACCAATAGCATTTTTCTGTCATGATTAGACTTGTACTGTGTTGAGATTCACCCCTCCTATATACAGGGTACCCAAACATTCTTGTACGAGCACTTTTTTTCACTTGGTAACACACATGAATATTGAATACAATAGAACATTCTCTACTTTTCTTGCCTAAACTTGCTCAACAATTACTCTACAGCTTTATTGCTCCTCTTTTATTGTGTTCATTCCTTGTTCATTTGTTGTTCTTCACTTGTTGTTCGTTATCAACCGTTAAAAGCTGTCCTTGAGGTCTTATATCGCTGATCTCGAGGCCCCCGATCTTGTGACCATACTGGTTTGCTTATTATTTGTTGCTCATTTATACTTAGCATTATTCACATAACCACTGGTATTAAGATAAATTACGTATTTTTAGAACCACAAATCAAATATAATTGTAAATACCATTTTTAAAGTAAACAACATAATACTAAACCTCAGAGGAAGAACGTAGTATATATGGCCTTTTTCTTCATTTTCTTTTTATGAAATTACCAAGAGCTCCTTGAAGGAATATTGAAAGAGCAACTAATTAAGAGGATGATCTTCTTTTTGGCACGTAAGGAAATTCTTAATATTAATTTCTTGCTTGAAGATTTGATGAAGGAAGAGTGAATTGGTTAATCTGCGTGAATGTATAAAAAAGTGGGTGTTTAATAGGTCAAAGGTATTACAAGGTGACAAAGCAGAGTATTACACTAGTGCTTGCCAGATATATATTCTGTCGTAATCAAACAATGATAGATTGATTTGATCCTCTATCTTAATATTTTGATATACAGTTTGACAAGTTTTTTGGGTTTTAGTAATCAAATATTAGAAATTAAATTAGATGCTTGGTGAATTACGTGGTTTCAAGAGCTAAAGTACCTAGTGTTAATATACTATATTTGTAAAATAATTTTGGAAAAGAAAAACAAAGTATAAACATAAATGTAAAAGAAATAAAATTTAATTCGAGCCTACTGAATTCACAATGTTTCCTTAGGGAACTTAATCCCCTCCTAGTACCCGAGGTTATGTATTATTTGTTCCCAGGATAGAACAGATTACACACTGGTGTAACGGTACTTTAAACCCCAATGTTTCAGCGACCACAATGATCGGTAGCAAATCACAGTTACTGTTGCTTTCTTTGTAGTTAAAACAATGCAGAAGAAAGAAGGAGATTTCAGAATTTCGTACGAAAAATCTGAGGGAATTGTCTGCTATTTATAGCTAACATGTTGAGTTTAAACGAAGAGGTGCAATTTTTCAGAATACTTATTATGACTGTTCACGTAAAAATGACCATTACGTAAATGGCTATTTACGCAAAATAAAATAGGAAATCAAAACACGGAGGAAAATTAATTTACCGTTACAAAAACGACTAATTGGATTAAATAACATTACGTTAATCTTAATATTAACAAATAAATTTGGTCCAAAAAAATTAATCATTCAATTAGATCATTTGATCAAATTCGAATCCGAAACGAATCCGAAGCCGAGCCAAGCGAGCGACGACGACGACTACAGCACGAGGCTTGCCTTCTTCTTAACTCTTTAAGAGCTAGAAGAAGAGAAATTATATATATATATATATATATATATATATATATATATATATATATATATATACTATCACGACCCAAATCGATGGATCGCGACGGGTGCCGAGTCCTACCTGTCGAACACCCTTAAGCATGTGTCTAAGATATAAATATGAATAACATCTGCTGAACCACTAGAATAACATACGTGAGGAAACCTGTCCAAAAGACATATATACATACACATGCGAAATACATCGGGCGAGCCGACAAGGCTACTAGAGAAAACTACATATCCAAAACTGGAAGCCGGCAATGCCACATACTATCCATTTATGCATACTGTCTACAGTCCTCTAATATAAATATAACTGTACAAAGACGGGACTGAGCCACGTCATACCTCTCTCTCTATATATATATATCGTACCAAAATCAAAAGCAGCTCTGGATCAAGTGGAGCACGCCAATTCTCGATGATCAAGGATCCTAAGAAGGGGGACCGTCAGCTTGCCTACCTGCACCTGCGGACATGAAACGTAGGCCCCGGAAAATAGGGCGTCAGTATGAATAATGTACTGAGTATGTAAGACATAAAAATCAGTACATAAAAGACATAGATGAAACATGGAATGAAGAAATTCATCTGAAAGTCTGAATAACTTTGTAAATTCTGAAACATTTATAATGTTATGCACGTTCATATAAATGTCGTTCCATGCATGGGTATAGGTGTACATAACATCATCAAGCCTCTGAGGGCATCCCATCATATCGTCTCGGCCACTATGGGCAACATCATCGACATATACCAACTGATCAGGTGGTGGTGCGTATATAATGCCGTAACCTTTTTTTCGTATCCCATATAAATATAATATACATATATACGCATATATAACGCCATCTGGTCATGGGTCAATGTACATGTATAAATGCATGAAATGCATAAAAAATACATTAATAAGATTTTCTCGGAATGCCATAAAACTCAATATGCCTTTTGGATAAACTTTATCAAATACGCATTTTTCTGAGACCCATGAACAAGCGATAGAATAATAAGACTTATGAGAGAATAAGAATATACACATCTCTAGAATTTCTGCGAATAGAGTAATTTATGGAAGTTGTGCATTTGCTCGTTTCGTTTGTGTCGTATAGATCATGCCAAAAGAAAGAAGGGATCGCCTTAACATACCTGGAGTAGGGAAAAATTCATATAATATTCTTGAAAAATATTGCACTGTACTCCTTTAGAACCGCAAAATTTTACGTTGCTACGGTTCTAACAATTCTCGTTGGAATTGTTTGGCTGCAAAAATTTCATTGGAAGCTTTTTCGGATGGAGTTTAGCTTCTATTACTGAAGTACTTTGAACTTAGGAAGAAAGATATATGATTCTTACTTTGTTATTCTCTGTCCAAATGAACCCAACTTTTATAAAAGAGACCAAACTTTTTATAACGTTGAATGTTTTACACGTTGATGGCTTATTCACTTTAGGTAGCCACCTAAGCTCATATGACTACTTAGTTGTATGTCTTAATAGTGGCCTACTGCCACGTGGAGGGTTGGGTGGGGATTTGATATCTTTATCTACTAATTTATTAATTAATTAGGTAATGTTCCGTTATCTGATAATTAACCAATTACCTGTATAATTAAGAATTATCTCAAATTACTTAAATTACTACTCTTTTTAATACACTTTACGTACCCTACTATCGTGGTCATGGGGAACCTTTTATGACACTAGTCCATAAATACCAGGTATTATGGCTCGGACCATATTTTATTCCAAATCGACAACCTTCAATGAAACTCATTTTCTTAGATTTATTTACTCTTTATCCTTCACGACACTTACTTATCGCTTGTTATAAATAGCATAAATACGTTAACCTTAAGATAATTTCATCCCCGAGTCTACGTCGATTAACTGAAGATGAAACTTTAACGTACGAAAACGCGGGACGTAACATATACCCATCAAAACTTTTTTCTTCCTCCAATATGGGACAATGTCCCTTTGTCAAGGAGAGAAATTCAAATATTTTATTTTTTTCTCCATTTCCCTTTCACTCTTTATTTTAAGCTAACCAAGCTTAAACCCAACAATCCCAACATGATTGGGGAATGGCTATATCACGGAAATATGCATGAAAAACTGCGTGATTCGCAAGCAAAGATTAATCGCATCTGGATAAGTAGGTTTCCCTTTGAACTTTTCGTAGTGAACTTATGTCGGATATACTCGGTCAATCAGTATATTTGATATCTTTGAACCGTTGAACTTTGGTCTATACCTAGACAACCATAAGTCACACAATCAAACCTTAACCATCTTTGGTTCTTATTATTGTGTTCGTTTCAGCCATGAACACCATTTGGTTTCATAAGCGTGTAGAGAATTGGCCTTACAAAATTCTCATTGGAGCGGCGAACACTTCAAACTTACATAGGTGATTCCTAAACGTGTTATTCCATAGATACACTATTTGATATACCCCGTATCAAATTTAGAAACCATTAAAAAGCCTTAATGCTTTATCCTTGGTACTGGATATTGTCTCATCACGAGAATGGACCAAAACGTTTAGTTAACAATGTTGAACCGTCATTAATGAATTTGTTTGATCTCTTTGAACCTAGATTTTGGGATCTCCAATCTTGTATATAGGGTTACTACCACAATGACTTGTCCTCGGCCATAGTCCCATTTTCCTCGTTGATTTCTCAACTACCTCTCTAGTTAGACCTTTTGTAAGTGGATCCGACACATTATCACTTTACTTTACGTAGTCAATCGTGATCATTCCTCTAGACAGTAATTGCCTAACAGTTTTATGTCTTCGTCGTATATGACGAGATTTACCGTTATACATAAAGCTCATAGCCCTTCCAATTGCCGCTTTACTATCGCATTGTATATATATTGGGGCCAACGGTTTGGGCGAAAATGAAATATCTTCCAAGAAATTTCGGAGCCATTCAACTTCTTCACCGGCTTTTTCTAAGGCTATAAACGCAACCTCCATCGTAGAGCGTGCAATATAAGTTTGTTTGGATGACTTCCAAGATACCGCTCCCCCACCAATAGTGAATACATATCCACTTCTAGACTTAGAATTAGTTGAACCAGTGATCCAATTTACATCACAGTATCCTTCAATTACCACATGATATTTATTATAGTGCAAAGCAAAGTCTTAGGTATGTTCTAAATATCCCAAAACTCGTTTCATTACCATCCAATAAGAGTGACCTGGATTACTCGTGCATCAGCTCAATCTACTTATAGCACAAGCTATATCTGGTCGCGTACAATTCATGATGTACATTAAAACATCCAACACACGAGCATAATCCCAACAGAAGCTATATTTGCTAGTGCAAAATTCACGTCAATTGGAGTCTTTTCCACTTTAAAATCTAAGTACTTGAATTTTCAAAGTACATTTTTAATGTAATGAGATTATGATAATGCCAGACCTTGAGGAGTTTTATGGATCTTAGTATCCAGAATTAAATCGATAACTCCTAAGTCTTACATATAAAACTTGCTAATTAGAATACGCTTAGTCGCATTTATGTTAGCAATGCCATTACTTATTATGAGCATGTCATCCAAATATAAGCAAACAATGACTATGTAATTTGAAATATTTTTAATGTACACACACTTATCACATTCATTTATCTTAAAACCATCTGACAATATTGTTTGGTCAAATTTCACATGGCATTATTTGGGTGCTTGTTTTAGTCCGTAAAGGACCTTAACAAGTCTACATACTTCATTTCTTTACCTAGAACCATAAAACCTTCAGGTTGTTCCATGTAGATTTCTTCCTCATATTTAAGAATGTCGTCTTAATGTCTATTTGATGAATTTCAAGACCATAGACTGCAGCTAATACTAATGTTCATATGGGTGTAATTCTTATAACTGGAGAGTATGTACCAAAATAGTCAAGACCTTCTTGTTGTCTATACCCTTTGACCACAAGTCTTGCCTTATATTTATAAATAGTGCCATTATCTTTCATTTTCCTATATTCATTTAGAATCCAACGGTTTATTTAGAGGAGGAAGATCTACCAATTCCCATGTATGGTTGTTCAATAGGGATTCTATTTCACTATTGACTGCCTCTTTCCAAAATAATAATTCCGAAGAAGACATAGCTTCTTTAAATTTTCGAGGTTCATTTTCCAATAAGAAAGTACCAAAATCTAATCCAAATAAAGTAGACGTTTTTTGACATTTACTACGTCTTGGATCCTCCTGATTAGCAATATCGAGTACTATCGTCAATAAAAGTTATGAAATACTTCTTTCCACCGCGAGATGGTATTAACTTCATATCGCAAATATCCATGTGAATTAAGTCTAAAGGATTTGAATTCCTTTCAACTAACTTATAAGGAGGTTTAACATACTTAGATTCTACACATATTTGACATTTTGATTTGTCACATTCAAACTTAGGCAATACTTCCAAATTAATCATTTTTCGTAAGGTTTTATAATTGACATATCCCAAACATATATGCCATAAATCATTTGACTCAAGTAAGTAAGAATAAGCTAAAATTTTATTATTCTTAACGACCATTACATTCAGTTTGAAAAGACCCTTAGTGAGGTAACCTTTTCCTACAAACATCTCATTCTTACTTATTACAACCGTATTAGATACAAAATGCACTTAAAACTGTTCTTGACGAGAAGTGTAGTAGAGACTAGTTCTTCCTATTCAGGAACATGAAGGACATTGTTCAGAGTCACCACCTTGCCCAAAGTCATTTTCATAACTATCTTGCGACATCCTTCAATTTTGGCCATTGCAGAATTTCTCATAGAAAGCGTGTCTTCGTGTCCAACGGGAGCATATGTAGCAAACGCTTCTCTAACATCACAAACATGGCGAGTGGCTCAAGAATCAATCCACTATTCCTTAGGATTTCCCACCAGGTTGCATTCAGAAAGCATAACACACAAGTCATCAATATCCTCGTTCTTTTCAACCATATTTGCTTGACCCTTCTTCTTGTCTTTCCTTGGAGCACGACAATCTGCAGATTTGTATCCAGCTTTCCCGCAGTTGTAGAAATTTCCTTCGAACCGCTTCTTGATTGGGTTACTTTTTGGTCCAGAAGGCTTCTTTCTCTTTTTATTATTTTGTGGAGCATCCTCAACAATGTTTGCTCCCGTTATTGTTGAGTTTCCATGACTTTTCTTTTCAGCTGCTTTGTTTTCCTCTTCGATCCTCAACCGAACAATGAGATCTTTGAGCGACATCTCCTTGCGTTTGTATTTCAAGTAATTTTTGAAGTCCTTCCACAAAGGAGACAACTTCTCAATCATCGCTACAACTTGGAATGCTTCATTGATGACAAGACTTTCAATGAAAATTCTATTAGTAACAATAATATAATTAATACTTTCAACATAAATATTAATTCGACTTATACCTTCAGCAAGGAGATCATAAATAATCACTTGCAATTCCTGGACTTGGGTAGTAATAGACTTGGTATCTACCATTTTGTAGTCCAAAAATTTTGCGACAACAAATTTCTTCAACCTAACATCCTCACTTTTCTATTTCTTTTCAAGCGCAATACATAGTTCTTTTGATGTCTCCACATTACTATAGATGTTATACAGATCGTCCTCCAGTCCGCTAAGAATGTAATTCCTGCACAAAAAATCAGAATGCTTCCACGCCTTAGTCATAAGAAAGCATTCATTGTCCGGGGTTTCGTCAGGTAGAACAGGAACATCTTCCTTAATGAATTTCTGTAGACTTAAAGTTGTCAAGTAGAAGAACATCTTCTACTGCCACCGCTTGAAATCAATCCCGGAATATTTTTTGGACTTTTCTGTCGGTGCCGGTGCAAATGCCGGTATTGTTTGGCTTGTCGATGCATTGGCAGTCACCATAGGAACAGGCTGGTTTCCGTTCTTAGTCGTCATTTCTACAAAAAAATGACATAAACAACTGTTTGATATACGGCGAAGTTTTTATATCTTCAAACCGAATAAAACTGGAGTAGAAAATCACATAGATTAATCTCCAATGGAGTAGAACGTCGGTAGGATTTTAATATCCAAATAATAGATAGTAAACCAAAATAGAATATACGTTAAAGTAAACAAATGGAGTAGAAAATTATGAAGGCTTTAATCTCCAAAACGGGAGTAGAAACCCACACAAGTTTTAGTCTCTAGAATAGTATGTATAACAAAAATACAGAATATGAATTTAAGTCCTTAAGCTTGTTAGTATATTGTATTTGTAAAATAATTTTGGAGAAGAAAAACAATGTATAGATAGAAATGTAGAAGAAACAGAATTTAATCTGAGCCCACTGAATTCACAGTGTTTCCTTAAAGAACTTAATCCCCTCTTAGTACCCAAGGTTATGGATTATTTTCTCCCAGGATAGAAAGATATACACTGGTGTAGCGGTACATCAAACCCCAATATTTCAGCGAACACAATGATCGGTAGCAAATCACACTTACAATTATTTTCTTAGTAGTTAAAATAATACAGAAGAAATAAGGAGATTTCAGAATTTCGTAAGAAAAAACTGAGTGAATAGTATGCTATTTATAGCGAACTTGCTGAGTTTAAATGAAGAGGTATAACTCTTCAGAATGTCTGTTATGACTTTTCATGTAAAAATGACCATTACGTATATGTCTATTTACACAAAATAAGATGGGAAATCAAAATGCAGAGTAAAAAATAATTTACCATTAAAATAACGGCTAATTGGATTAAAATAATATTACATTTATCTTAATACTAACAAATAAGTTTGGTCCAAAAAATTAATCAATCAATCAGATCATTTGACCAAATCCGAAGCCGTGCCGAGCTAGCAATGACGACGCGAGGCTTGCCTTCTTCTTAACTCTATAAGAGCTAGAAGAAGAGCAATTTTATATATACCCATTAAAGCTCTTTTCCGCCTCCAATATGGGACAATGTCCCTTTGTCGAGGAGGGATATTCAAATATTTTATTTTTCCTTCCATTTTCCATTCACTCTTATTTTAAGCTAACCAAACTTAAACCCAACAATCTCCCACTTGAATGGGGAATGCTATATCACAAAAATATGCATGAAAAACTGTGTGACTCGCAACCAAGGATTAATCGTATCTGGATAACTAGGTTTTTCTTTGAACTTTCCGTAGTGAACTTATGTTGAATATACTCGGTCAACGGTAGACTTGATATCTTTGAACCGTCGAACTTTGGTGTATACCTAGACAACAGTAAGTTACACAATCAATCCTTAACCGTCTTTGGTTCTCATTGTTGTGTTCGTTTCAGCCAAGAACATCGCCTGGTTTCATAAGTGCCTAGAGAACTGGCCTTACAAAATTCTCCTTGAAGCGGCTAACACTTCACACTTATATAGGTGATTCCTAAACGTGTCATCCCATAGATACACTATTTGATATATCCCCTATCAAATTTAGAAACCATTAAAAAGCCTTAATGCTTTATCCTTGATACTGAACATTGTCTCATCACGAGAATGGACCAAAACTTTAGTTGATAATGTTGAACCGTCATTAATGACTTTGTTTGATTTCCTTGAACCTAGATCTTGGGATCTCCAGTCTTTTTGGTAGAGTTACCGCCATAATGACTTATCCTCGGACATAGTCCCATTACCCCCGATGATTTCTCAACTACCTCTCTAGTTAGGCCTTTCGTAAGTGGACCCGACACGTTATTACTTGACTTTACATAGTCAATCGTGATATTTCCTCTAAAGAGTAATTGCCTAACGGTTTTATATCTTCTTCGTATATGATGAGATTTACCGTTATATATAACGCTCCCAGCCTTTCCAATTTTCGCTTGACTATCGCAATGTAGACAAAGTTATGTTTTTGGGTGTTGTACGTTGATGATATTTTTCTCATAGGAAATAATGTGAGCATGTTGAATTCAGTAAAGGAATGGTTGTCCTCACGTTTTGATATGAAAGACTTGGGACAAGCGACACATTTCTTTGGGATCAAGCTTATGCGAGATTGCATGCGAAGGATATTGGACTTATCCCAAGTATTTTATATTAATACTATTCTCACCAAGTTTAGCATGGAAGATTCAAGGAAATGTTTTCTTCATTTTAGGCATGGAATTTCTCTATCAAAAGATCAGTCCCCATAAACGACTGATGAGATAGAAAAGATGAAGATGGTCCCTTATGCTTCTGTTGTAAGGCATCTCATGTATGCTATGCTATGTACTAGACTTGATATCTGCTTTGTTATTGGTATAGTTAGTAGATTTTAGTCTAATACTGTAGGAGAACACTGGATTGCCGTTAAACATATAATCAAGCACCTAACAAGGACTAGGGATTATATGTTGGTTTATCACTCCGGTGATCTTGCAATCATTGGCTACACTGATTCAAATTTCTAGTCAGATAGAGATTCTCAAAGATCTACCTCAAGATATGTTTTTACCTTAGAAGGTGGAGCCATAAGTTAAAAGAGTATCAAGTACTCATGTCTTGCTGATTCCACCATGGAAGCCGAATATGTGGCTGCATCTGTGGTAGCTAAAGAGGCTGTTTGGCTCGAAAACTTTCTAAAAGAGCTTAATGTAGTTCCTTCGGTTTAAACATCATTTATACTTTATTATGAAAATAGTAGTGCAGTTGCAAACTCAAAGGAACCAAGAATTTATAAAAGGAGTAAGCATATTGAGCATAATATCATTTAATTTGGGACATTACTCAGAGAGGTGATGCAAGAGTGTTGAAGATTGCTTCAGAGGACAATTTGGCAGACCCATTTACAAAGAGCTTGCCACATAAAATTTTTGACAAGCGTGTAGAAGGAATGTGTATTAGAATTGTAGATGCATGGTTATGAGTCTAAGTGGGAGATTGTTGGGATATACTATTTTAAGTGGGAGATTGTTGGGACATACTATTAACCATCCGATTTAGATATAGTATTGTATTTTATTCTTTATGGAATAATTATTTATTTGATTTATTCAATTCAATAAAGTACTATTTTAAATAGATCATTTGTTACATATGTGTCCTTTAGTTATGTAGTAGACAATTTAGTGTATGAAGTCTTAGCTCATGCATAGAAGATTAAATTGTCGGTTCTCATAATTAACAAACTATGTTTACAATCGAAGATATTATTGGGCAAAATATCTTGATGATTGTAGCACAAGATTAAAATATAATTTGTCTTGATTATGAGAGTGGTTTTACTCCGATTTCATGTGCTAGTATACTTAGTGTATATTGAATGGACCAAGTAGTGGTTTATTGTTTTAATTTATCAAAAGGTACAACTCTATTCAGAGTTAGCGTATGGCGAATAGATTGGACAATAACGAATAACATTTGTGAAATAATAATTAGTTGATAGAATCCATGACTCAATTTTGTGTTTGATGACCCCTTTATGTAAGCTTATAAGTTTTCATGTGAAAACCGGCCGGTGGATTTTATATCTGTCACATGAAATAGTTTAAGTGGAATTATAAAGGATTTAATTAGTTGATTAAATTAAATTGTCAGTGATTTAACTTAATTAACAGGTATTTGTGATTAAGATGGGGAGTTAAAATAAGTATTGGTGATTTTTCAAAATTCATATTGAGGGGTTCAATTGCAGTTTTTGGTGGAATAAACAACAATTATTATAGTAAGAATTAATTCATCAAAATTTTCGGATTAATTGGTAGCCTCTTATTGTTTCTGTGGTCCTCACTATACATAGTAAAAAGCTGGACTGGCTTAGGTAAAAGTGAATTGGGAGAAAAGTCATCCTTTGGAGTTAGAGTAGGATTCTACTTGTATATGCAGAATTCTACACGTTTTTCAGCTCTCTTTTTGGCTGAATTTCGGGTCTACATAAGGAAGACGTTTTTCATCCAACAACTCACTTTTCAGAGTTGTATTGTTTTTTCCCACTCAGAACAATTTCGTCCAAGGTCTTACTAGGAGCATATCAGAAGACTGCAACCCTAGATTCTTACTCTGTGGAGGACTCGTGCAACGTTTTCAAGAGGTTAGTGCTTCTAATCTCCAAATTATATCATTGTCTAGTTTATATGTTTGCGATGCCTGAATTGTATACTTGCTTCCGCTGCGCATGTTCTAATAGTATGCCAAGCTTCCTTATATTTACGGAGTGGATACATATATACAAAGAAATATTGCCTTATTACAAGTTCAACTTTGTCGTTTTTTGGTTTCTTTCCGGTGTTTGGTATCCGCTTTTGGGCCTGACTAATTCAGATTCGCGTCGAGAAGTTCTACTTGGGGTTTGGGTACCGGGGGAAGAGGTAAAACATCCCTCTCAAAGGTGATTCCATTCCCAGGGTTCGAAACCGAGACCTCTTATTAAGTATGGAGAAATAATTAGCACTCCATCACAACGTTAGGTGGTCCTTACAAGTTAACTAACATGTTACACAAGCCTCTGTCTCCTGTCTTCTTGTTTCATGCTTGGCACAAAATACATTAAAGCTTTAAAAAATGCAAAGTGGAAATAAAACATATCCAGAACTTGTTCAAAGATTCAGATGGTGTGTCCATATTCATAAACAAAACAAACAAAATAGAATCGCAAGCATTGCTGCCGGAGGCGGATTCAGGATTTTGACAGGATGGATGCACTATTAAGAAGGGGTAGATCCAGAATATAAATTTTACGGATTCAACCTTTAATTCTTACAATTGCGTACCCATTGCACTTTGTTCAAAATTAATATTTTTTAAAAATAATAATTTTCTTACATCTATATCTATTTTCCATGTTAAGAATATTGAGATCAGTTGAACTCATTGACTATATGCTACATCATACACTGCTACTAGTTTTAATATACACATTTTGTTTAATTATATAAGATTTTACAGCAACAAAAGAAGAATAGGAATTTCAATGTGTGAAAATTTTGAAATAATAAACCAAACAAAAAAAGAAATAAAAAGAAAAAGTACTTACTTGATACGCAAAAAATAACACCAGACACGCCCATCTGCCGGGGGCGTTTACTTCTAGAAAAAAAAAGAGAAAAAACAACAAGATTGACATAAGATTTAAACTCACAACCTCATCTAGAGAGGTACACCCAATAACTATCACATCATATAATACTTTGAGCATGAGTGCACACAAATATATTTAAATATTTTTGAGAAAAATATAGATTTAGGGCAGGGAGCATGAGTTCACGTGGCCCATGAAATCCCCTCTAGATACGCCCATGTAAATATTTGCTGCTTAAAGTAAATCACCAGTATAAGGGACTCCAGTGGCAGGCAGCCAAAAGTTCCCTGCTATGAAATTGGAAACTGTATAACTGATAGCATCTGTGCTGTTAATCACATGATAACCAGGCCAAGTTACCCTGCTGCTCGTATTGGATCCAGGGCCTGTGTTGTTATATTCAGCATAATATAACGTACTTAGCGCGAAATCTCCAGACCAAGCTGCCCAACCAGCAGGATTTATCAGGCTATCCATGAAGGATTGCATATAAACTGTTCTTGAATACTCCTTCCACGGCCGGCCTAAATATGTCTGTGTAGTGCCATTGCTCAAGGCTAGATCAGGGGCAGCTTTTATGGTGCAATTGTGAATGGATGTGCCCGTATTCTGGTTTATGTCAGTTCTTCCCTGTGCAGTTATTGGATTAAACTGGCCTTGTAATGGAAGGCGTGGATATATGTTACAGTTCTGGAAAACTACAGCAGCATTTCCGAAAATGAAATCGATCGTCCCGTATATATCACATTCCCTGTAGAATTGTCTCATAGAATGTGTGTACAAAGTGTCTTGATACCCTTCAAAGCTGCAATTGTAAAATGTAGAGAGATCAGCACCATTTCGAACTGCCACTGCTTGATGCTTTATTGCTCCTGCTGTGTTCTGAAAGGTAATGTTCATTGCCAGAAATCCTTCCCCGACCACAGCTGCATGATGATTTACTTTTAGATACATTACATTAAAAAGTGGTGCTATAACTAGCTCATATATCTCAATGATCCTCAATTTCTTCTTAATTATATAACCATTGCTAGCAATCTGACTGTGTGGCTAGGTATACATGCACGCAGAGGCAAAAATGTTGTAAATTTCATCAAATATTAAATTTTGAACCAAGAAGGAGAGCCTTGGCGTAACTCGTAAAGTTGCTGCCATGTGACCAAAAGGTCACGGGTTCAAGCCGTGGAAACAGCCTCTTGCAGAAATACAGGGTAAGGTTGCGTACTGTAGACCCTTGTGGTCCGACCCTTTTCCGGACCCCGTGCATAGCGTGAGCTTAGTGCACCAGGCTGCTCTTTATTACATTTTGAACCATAATAATAATTTTGGAAACACAATAATCATTGCAATATAACTGAAAAGGTTGAATCCATCAAGTTTAAATCTTGGATCCACATCTGGATACATGAGTCTTGGGAGATGTTAAGTATATATATCTTTATTTATTTGCGAGTTAAAGCTAAAGAGAAAGATTTGACTTCTAAGGGAACATCTTGCTACGTCATGAGATTATTCAATTATCTACAAACGTGTTTTGATTTTTAAAAAAGCTTAACTAAGATCCGATTTCTATGGACTACAAAATGCATGGCATTAATTTAACTCTTGCTTTCCCAAATTACCATCTAAATTCTCTTAGAAACGTTGAATAATTAACTCAAATGAGATTTGACTTGGAAATGACCAAATACTTACCAAATGTGGCAGAATTGAAGGTTGTCCATCCATCAACTACGCTGTGATTACCAGTGATAATAGTCTTATTAATGCCATCACCAACCATCATCAAATACTTCTTGTTATTGGCAATAGAGACATACTCTTGGTACACACCAGCAACCACATATATCTTGTAATATCCGTTTCCTGCTTTCGTATTATTTGGCGCAGCTGCAATTGCATCATTGATGGTTGTGTAATTCCCAGATCCATCTGGATTTACCACTACCATTTGTGTCACGTTTACAGAACTAATTCCACTCATTTGCAACAGCTTTCGTCCACCTCTTGTTGGTGAATTAGGAAGCCAGCCATACTTAAAAAGGGCGAGAGACACGCTATACATCATGCTGCCATTAGCGAGTGTAGGAAAAATCTGACTCGCAATGTCTGCAGCTGAAGGAGTGATTTGAAGGCTATCCAAACAGGTTTGTTGATTTGTTATAGATGCACTAAGCAAGGTTTCGACATCATCAAATTCTGAACCCTGAAGGGTATTTCCAGGTTGGCTAATAGTAGTCGCGACATTGGATAAAAAATCCAAATTTAGGCCAATAAGCAATTGGCAATCTTGGAGGACAAATATGCTACTTTGAGATGATATATTTTTTGAGTTTAAGTAACCGTTGATTGAATCAAGAAATTTTGTAGTTGCTGATGATGAAAGATGGATGGACAGCCTTACATAGTCATGTATGTTTGTAGACTTGTTTTGAGGAAGAAAATATTTGCACAAGTCAGGGAAGGGAGTGATGTCGCAAAAGGAAGAAGATGGTGCGGCAAAGGGAGAGGAGCAATGAAAGGTGATGATTAGAAAGAGAGCGACAATTTTAGGCACTATTCCCATAATGTTTATCAATGTGTAGATCTCGATAATATGGGCATATATAGGCATTTGCCACATTGAGGTTCATAAATGTATTGTCCACTTGAATGCATAGTTGGAGACGAGATGATCAAGACTTGCAGTATTTTTTTTCTTTCTTAGAGAAGACTCGCATATTGCAAGCTGTATACTCAGCATTAACCTAATTTTATACATGTATTTTTATGTTATTCTTGGATAGAAATATCGTTTCTCTTCTCGAGATATGGAAATTTGAGGAATGATTAGCAAGCTAAACCAAGTTGCACCAGGTAATTATATATTGAACTTTAAGATTTCAACTACCATTTGATACGTAAAGCTCCACTGGTCAAAAGGCAAAATGTTACTCAAAAAAGTAAAACCAAAAAAGAAATTATGTTGACAAGACGACAACAAAGCAGACTCCATTCAAGACCTATGATTTCTCGTCTCAGCACTGTGGATTTTAAAGAAATTAAGTTGACATAATAAAATTACGATTAGGGGCTTCTTTTGTTGGATTACACGAAACCAATCGCAACTCTAGATGCGGATCATAAAAAGCAAAACTCCTACTAGGTTATATGTGAAATTACAAGAGGGGAATGAATTGTTGCCATTTTTGATTTTCGATAAGTAGTCAGCTACTTTACCAGTTAGTCGACCTAGAAATTTGAGATAAGTAAAACAGATAAAGATACAAAATAGAAAATGCAAAAGATTAAATGACACATGATACTTTATATTTGTTAGCATTCAATGTGAATCCTAGTTTAATCCTGCTAGGGTGATCTCTCTTTAAAGCTCCTTGGTGTTCTGAGTATAATTGCGTTGGTGAGATTTTTGTACACGCCAACTGATTTCTTACGCTAAGTAACTTTCAACTCTTTTGATGCAGTGTTTCACTAATATTTCTCTCTTTGTTTCTCTCTGATTGTTACACAGTAATTCAATTTGAAATACAATGCTTGTAAATAGTAGAATAAAGAGCTTGGGGTTGGTTAGACTAAAGTATGCTTTGTTCTTCTTGGCCACCGACTATAAATACAACTTGAGAGGAGATCTACTTTGATTTTTGATTGATACGATGATTCTTTCCAAGAATAAGTGTGCAGCTCCGATCCCCAACGGCTAATCCTTGAATAATGGTAGAGTAAATGCTTTCCTTCATCGACACGATTTGATAGTTGTACAGATCATCAGACATGATACAATCTTCCTTTTATAGCTTGATTGATAATCCAAGCGAATTTTTGGGCTCGATGATCTTCTGCTGATTTGGATCTTCTTCCTTGGAACTTATGAATTGCTTCCTTAGGTGGTCTTATATTAAGCATGATTTTTGGCTGATTTGAGCCTTCCTTCTTTGGACATCATGAGTTGCTTCCTTGGATAGTCTTTTCTTCCTTTCTTTACGCCTTGTTTTGCTTCTGAAATACTGTTTAAACTTGGATACCTATAATAAGAGTAATGTTATTTTTAATTATTGAAACTTAGATCTAACAATATGAAAGCCAATAAACTTTAACTTGTACTTTATTTTTGGACCTCGTCTCGTAAATCTTAATATTGTTTCTTTTCCATGCTGTAGCATCAGAAACTTAGCATCCAGAAAGGAGGAATGATAATATGAAAAAGAAAATATGGTCTTATGAATACGAGAGTATTGAGGAAGAACTCGTGGACGATAAGAAAGGCAAAATTTCTATTTAAGGATCAGTGATCTCCCAATACGATTACTGAATAATAATTATTTTACAGGATGATATTTGACTGAACATTTAATTTAATAGTTAAAAGTTTAGTTTTATAGGAAAAATATCACACCCATATTTAAAACTTGAATTGTCAAATAATTTCTATTTTAAAATTATGAAAGTTATAGAGAATATTCAAATGTTTCGGAACGTCTCAAAATAGACGCATTACAAACAAGTGGAACAGGGGAGTATTACTCTCCACTTTTGATATATTGTATATTTGTATGGATCTTGAAGCAAAATATAGTTGTCATTCCCAATACAACTATTTTACTCCGTATTACATATTCTACGTTGGGGAGCAACAGGCGTGTGTTTCACACAATAACATGAGTGCAGCTAAGTTTCTCATACCAAAATAGGGGAACAATGCTAATATTTTAATTCATTGACTTATCAATACCCTAATAACGTTTTGCTTTTGTTTTTTTATCCATTACAATTGAATATTGGTGATGTTCTGTTTTGAATGGAGAATTATGCTGTTATTTATTTCATTGAATATCATTGCGAACCCCTTATACTAGAGCCTTATTGATCCAATTGTAAAATTGAAAAATCCATGTATTATGGGGAGGAAAGGAAATAAATCTTTGTTTGAAACTAGTAGCTTTTGATCAAGTTTATGAGAGGTTAAAACTGTTTTTTTTAGTAAATTAAATAAATACTTATTTTAGAAAGTTGAGGTGTTTGGTCAATTTTTTAGTAGAAAAAAGTGCTCTTAATAAAAAATAGCAGCTGTTTATGAGAAGTTGAAAAAGGTAGTTTCTCCTCGTAAGCAGAAGCACCCGCTATTTCAATCTTCCTCTTGGCAAAAACTTTTATATACTAAAATAACCCAACTTACTTTTAACCTAATGTTTACGCTATTTCAATCGCAATTCTTAGGAACTCTCCTCATGTGTAAGTATTTATTTGGTAGATTTCTAATATATATTACTTTTTGGGGTGATTTTTTTTTTAATAGTATTTGCTTAATGATGTTCTGATATATTAAATGATCTTGATAGAATAAAGTATTTTTTAATTTTAGTTTTATATTTTACTTAAATAAAAAAAATTTAAATATAGTCTTTTATAATAAATATTTAAAATTATTTATCTACTTAAATTATATTAACTATTAAGTGAATATTTTTGACCTGTTTTGTAATTTGACATTCAAAAGCACTTATGTAATTTCTTAGCTAAATATAAATTATTGCTCAAATGTACTTTTTATTGATGATTAGTCGAACACAAACCGCTTCTCCTCAAAAGATTTTTTTAAAAAATGCGCTTTTACTTTTAAAAATGAGCAAAGGCTAATTCCATCGACTTTTGGTAGCTTCCTTCCACCCAAATTCCAATCCATTCCGGAGGAAGTTGAGATCGAATCTGAGTCTGAGATTGAAGAACAAATTTTGCCCAAGAGGGATAAGCAAATTGAGCAAGTTAAATGGGAATTGCATCTACGCACCCAACACCGATTGAGAATAAGGTTACGCCTCCGATTTTGACTGAAGATAACCTGAGCAGAGCAATCGAAGTTCGAACCTCAAATTTTTATTCCTTCTTTTATGGGTGATAGGAAACTTATGGTTAACATTGATGAGAAAGATATTAGATCGCAAGAAGATTATTAGAACACTGCATTCATAGGGTATATGTTAGGAGATACATCATACAAACGTTCGACGGACAATTATGTTACCATTTCCTTCCACAAGCCTAGAATTTCTATTCGTCAAGGTTACTATATCTTTTAGTTTCATTCTATTGTGGATTGGGATCTAGTAATGCAAGCAGGGCTCTATACAGGTCATAATAAGCCATTCATTTTCAAGATTTGGGAGATTAATTTTTACATTGAACCCTGAATGTTTGAATGTTATTCCTTTATGGGTCAAATTCACAAGATTCTCATTGAGATTCTGGTCAAATGAATATCTTAGCAAGGTAGGGGAAGCCTACGTATACAAGTTTACTGTAGATTACTTGTGGAAGCTGATATTTCATATCCTCTTCCTGATTGAATAATTAAAACACTCCTTTTGGTGTTATTCAACAAGTATCCTATGACTGGAGACCTAAATTTTGTACGGATTATATAAAATTTAGATATGATGCATCTGCTTGTTGGAAAAATAAAGCAAAACACAAGGAGAAAGAATTTAATGAAGTGCCGAATAAAGGAAGAAAATCAACTACAGGGGTATAAAGATGTTGAGTCACACTATGAAAATTTGGAAGATGATAGTGAAAGTAAGGGTAAGAAGGAGTATGTCTATTTTCGAGTACCCGTTCGGATTCGGGGTGATCGACTACAAAGCTATTCATCTGGAGAGGAGATTAGTGGAAAAGTATAGGAAAAGGAAGAAGGACTTGCATATAATATTCATTGACCTTGAAAAAGTATATGATAAAGTTTCGAGTGAGGTTCTATGGAGGTGTTTTCTAACGATCCGACCGGTCATTTTGAGCATTTGTATTCGCTCGGTAGTACATGCATGAATAGCACCGCAAGATGTATTATGACTTAACTGAATCGTCGGTTTTAGTTTTCAAGTTATTCGGAATTGATTTGGAAGAAAGATTTTCAACTAAGAAGCTTTAAATTGGAAGAGTTGGCCAAGTTTCACTTTTTAGTATTTGACCTCGGATTGGAGTTTTGATGGTTTGTTAGCTCCGTTAGGTGATTTTCGACTTAGGAGAGCGTCCGAATTGTGATCTGGAGGTCTGAAGTAGAATTTGGCTTGAAATGGCGAAAGTTAAAATTTTGGAAAGTTTGACCGGGAGTGAACTTTTTGATATTGGGATCGGATTCCGATTCCAGAAGTTGGAGCAGGTCCGTAATGTCAAATGTGACCAGTGTTCAAAATTTGAGGTCGATCGGACGTGATTTGATATGTTTCGGCATTTGTTGTGGAAGTTTGAAGTTTCAAAGTTCATTAATATCGAGTTGAGGTGTAATTCGTCGTTTTGATGTTGTTATGTGTATATTGAGGCCTCGAGTAGGTCTCTGTTATGTTATGGGACTTGATGGTATGTTAGGACGGAGTCCCGAGGGGCTCGGGCGTGTTTCGGATTGATTTCAGATCATTTTTCTTCATGTTTCCACTGTTGTGTCCTGCTGGTTTCTGCTGTCTCAGTCCTTCAATGCGTTCACATGGCAAGTGTCGTGACGCGTAGTGTATTTTGATGGCAGAAACATTTCTCCATCGCGTTCGCGAATATTGGTCCACGTTCGTGTAGAGGTGGAGCAAGTCTTCTTCGCGTTCGCTTATGAGGGACCGCATTTGCGTAGGGTTGAGCGAGGAGTTGGAGCTGGAGGCCTTTCTTCATTGCGTTCGCATAGTCGCAGCTATATTCGCGAAGGTCTGAGCCGGATGTGAGTCGCGTTCACAAGGTGATTACTACGAACGCAAAGTGTATTATGGTGGCAAATTATTTTGTTCATCGCACACGCAATGGTGTTGCCGCGTTCGCGAAAGAGGATGTCGGTAGAAGTATAAAGTATTCTATTTCGAGGGTTTCGACCATTTTTACATTTCTGGAGCTATGGAGCTCGGATTCTTAAAGTAATATTCACCATATAAATTGGGGTAAGTGTTCTCTACTCGATTTTTTGGTTATATTTCATGAATCTATCTTCGATTTTAGCTTTCGGTTGATGAATTTTAAAGAGAAAATTAGGGGTTTTGGCCTAAAGTTTCATATGGGAATTTTTTGAAAATCGATTCGGAGTCAGAATTGAGTGAAACTAGTATGATTGGACTCGTAATTGAATGAGTTTTCAGATTTTGTGAGTTTTATCGGGTTCTGAGACGCGGTCCCTGGTGTGATTTTTTGGCCGGTTTTGGATTTTTATTAAGGATTCGATCTTTATCATTTGGAATTATTTCCTTAGGATTTGTTTGATGTATTTGAGTTGCTTTTGGCTAGTTTTGAGCCGTTCGGAGGTCGCTACATGCCTGATGGCATTTTTTGAAAATCGCTTGGCTTGCTCGGTATTGGAATTTGCTTGTTCGAGGTAAGTAACTCTCCTAAACTTAGTGTTGAGAGTATAAAACCACGAATTACGTGCTATGTGATTGATGATGATGTGACGCACATGTTAGGTGATGGACGTGTGAGCATGCACCGTGTGAATAGTGACCCCGTTATTTATGTGGTACTTTGTAGTTACTTGAACTTATCTATAACCATGAAATCTCTTCGTACTTGAGCTATTGAGCCATGATACATGTTAGAAACCATGTCTAGGATATATGCTTATTTTGTTAGGACCCCTAGTGGTCGTTTCTTGCTATCATCTCATTGATTTTGTTGATATTTCGTACTCAGTCATATTCATGCATTCATATCATATCTCAATCTCAGTTGTTATTTATTGATACATCATATCATTGTTGTTGGACTAGTTTCATGACATTGTAGGCCCGTGAGTAAGACTAGAGAGATTGATGACTGAGTGAGGCTCAGAGCCTTATTATGAGTGATAATTATGGGATCAGGCTCCACGCTGCATCATGTTATATTGATTTGTGCCTAGATCTGGCTTATGATAGCGCTTGGGACATAAGAGCCCTTCTGGAGTCTATACACACCCCTAGTGAGCGCGATTGATTATATTGAGGGATAGATCTTCCTAGACATGGATCTTGTCCGAAGCATTATAATACCTGGAGATGGATCTTCTCAACGAGATGGATTGACCCTACTCAGTACGGAGTGACTGTTGGTCAGTTGATGTATATATTCTGAGATGGATCTTCCCTGGCGGGATTGTCCATATACGGTATTGAGTGATTGGGCATGATGAGCAGAAAGTGTGAGACAGTGAGAGTGAGTACTCTGAGAGTGTGAGTACATGATTCATCTCTAAGATACATGACATTGACATGCAGGCATAGAGATGCAATTTTCCTCATGTTGTACGGTATCACGTCATTCACGACTTTTCGCACATATTGATATGTGGGCATAGGGATGTATCTCTCACTTGCTATCTGGAAAAAAATAAACATATTATTTATTGTGGAAAGGATATTTGGAAGAATTATAGTTTTTATACTATCCCATATTTTTCGACGATTTCGGTAAATGATTTTGGTTTTCACTGATATACTTGAAAAGTGGAATTATTTTTCGAGGATTATGAAAAAGTTGAGCAATTTAAATTCCGAGTTACTTCTTTTGTTATTTGTCTTACATTGTTATGAACTGCCATTGGTTATTGGTGTTGGACCCAACCTATATTCCAGATCGTCACTACTTTCAACTTAAGGTTAGGTTTGTTACTTATTGGGTACATGAGATCGGTTGTACTCATACTATACTTCTGCACCTTGTGTGCACATGTTGGCTGTTGTTGTTGTGTTCAATGAGAGCTGTATTTGAAGGTGTACCGCCGATCCTATTGTAGCTGCCTCTTGTTCATGGTAGCGTAGATTCATAAAACTCTATTTATGTACTTTTCAGACAGATTATGTATTTACTTCGTACTAGCTTTGTAAAATCTATTCTTAAATGCTCATGATTTGTACTAACAGTCCTTGGGGAATGTATAAGATTTAGATAATTCTTTTTGTCTAATTGTCTTATTAATATTATTGGAATTGGATAGTTATTAGTTGGCTTACCTAGCGGGTTGGGTTAGGTGCATCACGACTAGTGGATTTTGGGTCATAACAGATTGATATCAGATCTCTAGGTTCATAGGTTCTACAAGTCATGAGCAAGTGTCTAGTAGAGTCTTGCGGATCGGTATGATGACGTCCATACCTATCTTTGAGAGGCTACAGGACATTTAGGATATACTTCCCATATTTATTTCCTTATTGTGCGACATTGATTCATCTTGAAGCGTAACTCTTTGAATTCCTTTTGCACATTTGTATGCGCATGTGAGCGCTCGATATCAGCTGTGCATCAACGGCTTGTGATTTTATGGATGAGGTGCAAGATGTGATTTCTGTGTGATGATGATGGGCCAGTCTGGAGGACTTGAGGACGGGTTTTGACTGTAGCTTAGGCACAGAGATGTTGATTGTGTAAGCACGTGCTTTTGGATTTATATGTCCGGTAGTATCCCTATTAGTGGAATTTATGGCTAGATGGCTATGTGATGAGTATGATGTGACTGCGAGATGTGTTCATATGGTTTGAATGTGATGAGAAGTGTTTGGCGTGAGGTGTAGAAAGGACTATCGGGTTCTTGATTTCTGTCTTGATGTGAGGCATAGTCTCGAGCTATGAGTGTAATGGAAGATATTTCATTTTGTTCAATTGTGGAAAGAATTAAATCCTCAGATCTCATTGATGAGTTCAGAATCAGGAAGATTAAGTGATTGCATAGTAGTTGTAACTGTGGAAGGGTATAGAAAGATGTCAGTTTGAGGCAAAATAGGTGGGTTATCTCCCGCGGGGTGTCCTGAGGTTGTATGATCCTTGTGTTATTTTTTGTGGAGAGTTCTCCTTTTCCAGCGAATTATATGTGTTGCAATTTGAGTTTGGATTGCTTGTAGAAGTTGGCTTGACTGTTACAAGGATGAATGCCAGATTTGTACATGATTTGAGGTATTAGATAGTTTGTGTCACATAAGCTTATGAAGGATTTAGTTAAATCATATTACAGTATTATGGCAGTATGGGGGGTGGCTATTGTAATGATAATAGGCTAAATTGTTTAATATAGCCTATGTTTTAGCTCAACTTAAGGATGGTTTACTATTGTAAATGTTCAAATAATGCAAAAATTGGCTCTAATCATGACTTTAATTTCTCACAGGAGTTCAATGAACAAATGAGAATTTATGATGGTAATCAAGTAAAAAATGGAGTCAAATGATGAAAAGTTGAGCAGCAACATCTTAATAAGAGAAAACCTCACTAGCGCGGGTCATGCGCTCCCGCGCTAGTTCAATTGTTTTGGACAGAAAGAAACCTCACTAGCGCGGGTCATGCGCTGGTCATGCGCTCCCGCGCTAGTCCTGTCCGGGAAATCAATTATTTGGGGGTAAAATTGGAATTCCTTCTTAATCCCACTCAATTTACAAAAAGCAAAGACTCCATTATTGGAAGATCAGTTATTAGAGCTTTTGAGAGGAAGAAATAATTTTAGAGAGAGAAAGTGAAGAGAAGACTCAGTCTTGAACTGAAGAAAAGAAGGGGATTACAATCTTGAAGCAAGGATTCAAAGAGTTCTTCTAAACTTTCTTCTATTTGCTTGTTAATATTATGTTTAAAACTTTTATTGTTGATTTTTGTATAATTATGTGTAGCTAAAAACTCTAGTATTCTTGGGTCATGGATGTTAGATAATTATGTTATTTGAAGCTTAGATTGAAGATATTGAATTTATTGTTATGGGTTGTTTATTTGATTCTGCTTCTAATATTTTACTGCGTAGCTAACAGTGAAATATTATTTACGATTCTTGAGTTAAACTTGAAAAAGGAAATTCTTGGTTGCATATAGAATCAAATAGAACAAGTTTTGAATCTCGGGTATCGGGTGAAGATTCACAATTAAGATAGACATATACTTAATTGCCTTGTTTGGTTGAAAAATAGGAGTTGTAAATGCATTCTTGCTAATATTAATACCATAGACATATAGGTATTAGTTTAACTTGAATAGATGCATAAGAACTCGAAAGATTCTTATGAATATTATTAACCCTATAATCAATAACCCGGATAATTCAATAAATCCATTTTAAGCTAAAATAGTAGCATAATTTCTAGCAAGTCCATGACCCGGGAATATATTTATCCAAATTGTTATAAACATATTGTGAAATTGGTGTAGTAATTTTGTGTTGAATTATTGTGCAATTATTAAGTAAGTTGTAAATTGGTTCTTTATATATTTTGTGATAATTTAGCTTGAATTGATAATTGTTTGAGTCTACATCAGTCGATAAGTTGATCACAATTCCTCGTGGGAACGATACTTTACTTACTACTATATTACTTGTCGATCGCGTACACTTGCGTGAGTGTTTTGGTCACAACAAGTTTTTGGCGCCGTTGCCAGGGAATTGAAATTAGCTACTTGACTGTTTTAAGATTTTATTAGCTGTTAATAAAAACCTAAATTTTTCATCTACTTTGTTTGTGTTGCACAGGCTCTTCTCTTGAATGCGGAGGAGTAGAAGCACAAACAACCTCTTCCTTTTGATCCTGAAATTGAACGAACAATTCATAGAACAAGGAAGGAGTGGGAAGCTAGAAACAAAACAGAAAGAGAGTTGGACATTCAAGTTCAACCACAGCCAACAGTGATGACATGTAATCAAGAACGTGTGGTGATAGAAGCAGCAAGACCAAACCTTGCTAATATGACTCAGGCCATTGTGAAGCCTGAAATCACCGGTCACTTTGAGCTTAAACAGTACATGGTGCAGCTGATACAGTCCACTGGGCAATATGTTGGTCTATCTCATGAAGACCCACAAAGGCACATTCAAATTTTTTTGGAAATAACGGATACTTACAATTATCCAAATGTTTCCAAGGATTATGTCAGACTGACCTTATTTCCCTTTTCATTATTGGGGGATGCTAGAGAATGGTTGCAAAAAGAGCCAGCTAATTCAATCCACAATTGGGATGATTTAGCAAAGAAATTCCTAATCAAGTTTTTCCCCACCAAAAAGACAAAGTTTTTGCGGAGTCAGATTCTTGGGTTTCAACAACGGGATGGTGAAACTCTTCGCCAAGCTTGGGAAAGATACAAGAAACTACTTCGGGATTGTCCTCATCATTGTCAAACTGATGAAGTATTGGGCCATACTTTTGTTGATGGATTAGACGAAACTTCCAAAATGAATCTTGATTCAACTTGTGGAGGTAGTTGCATGGCAAAACCATACAGTGAAATACAACTTCTGCTGAATAACTTTACTGCTAATAATCATAATTGGCAAGGTGAAAGAGAACCAAGGAGAGCAATGAAACAGAAAGCAGGGTTACTTGAACTAGATGACATTTCTGCCATGAGAGCAGATTTAGCAAAATTGGCAAATCAAATGACTAGAATAACAATGGGACCATCACAACCAATGCAGCAGGTTCAACAAATCTCAGTTTGTTGTGAAATGTGTGGTGACAATCACACGAGTGACATGTGCCCCGTGAATCATGAATCTATTTACTATGTTGGGCAACAAAATAGAGGTCCGATGAATCAACAAGCCCAATATGGGAACACTTACAATGCAAATTGGAGGAATCATCCTAATTTCTCTTGGGGTGGAAATCAATCAAATCAGAATCAATATAGACCCCAAGGAAATTTTAATCAACCACAAAGGCCATCTCAGCAGGTAGAAGAAAATACAAATGATTTGTTGAAGAAATTGTTGCAAGACAACCAACAACTCAGAACTGATTTTAGAAATCTTGAAAGACAATTGGGACAACTAGTTGCAAATCAAAATACTAGGCCTGCAGGTGCTCTTCCAAGTGATACAGAGAAAAATCTGCAAGTTAGTGCAATTACACTTAGAACTGGAAGGGTATTAGAAGAAGTTCCAAAGAAGAGAAAAGACAAGCCTGTACCTGAGGGTGAATTGATTCCCAAAGTAACACAGGAAGTAAGGAAATATGATACAATTTCAGCACCTGTGAGTGTTCCAAGGCCACCACTACCTTTCCCACAAAGATTGCAGAAAAAGAATGACGATCGCATGTTCAACAAATTTCTCTCTATGTTGAGTCAGATTCAATTGAATATTCCGTTGGTAGATACGATTCGCGATATTCCAAAATATGCCAAATACATAAAAGACATTGTGGCTAACAAGAGGAGACTGACTGAATTTGAAACAGTTGCACTTACTGAAGAGTGCACTTCAAGGGTCCAAAATAAGCTTCCTCAAAAGCTTAAGGACCCTGGCAGCTTTACTATCCCTGTGAGAATAGGCAATGTTGATGTAGGCCATGCACTTTGTGATTTGGGAACAAGCATAAATTTGATGCCATTGTCTTTGTACAAACATTTGGGTTTGGGAGCTCCAAAACCCACCACAGTGATGTTGCAACCAGCAGACAGGTCCATAGCTTACCCGGAAAGGGTGATAGAAGATGTGCTACTGAAAATTGGGAAATTTATTTTCCCAGCTGATTTCATTATCTTGGATTTTCAGGCCGATGAAAAAGTTCATATTATATTGGGAAGACATCTCTTGGCTACAGGTGATGCTATAATTAAAGTAAGAGAAGGAAAAATGATCATGAGAGTTGACAACGAGGAAGCTGTTTTTAATGTATATAAAGTAATTTAACTTCCTCGGTAGTATGAAGAATTGTCTATGATACCCGTCATGGAGATTGATGAACAACTTATTACCTCAAGTGTATATTTGCAGGATTCTTTAGAAAAAGCAATTGTGTTGTTTGAAAGTTTGGAGATTAATGATGAGGTTGAGGAGATGAAACATACTTTGAATGCAACATGTGAATATATAAAAGGTTTTAATCCCTTTGAACCTTTAAACAGGCCAGATGGTCCTCCTCTGAAGCCCTCAGTTGAAGAAGCTCCCAAATTGGAATTAAAGCCTTTACCTTCTCACCTTCATTATGCTTATTTGGGTAGTTCTGAAATGTTACCTGTTATTATTTCTGCTGACTTGTCTGAATTGCAGGAGGAGAAATTGTTAAGAGTACTACGTGAGCATAAAAGAGCAATTGGGTGGACAATAGCTGACATAAGAGGTATTAGTCCAGCTTTTTGCATGCATAAAATTCTCATGGAGGAAGGGCACAAGCCAAGCATATAACAACAACGCCGCCTAAATCCGAACATGAAAGAGGTGGTAAGAAAAGAAGTGATTAAATGGCTTGATGCAGGTATTGTATTTCCAATATCTGATAGCAAATGGGTAAGTCCAGTCCAATGTGTTCCAAAGAAAGGAGGAATGACCGTAGTGACAAATGAAAATAATGATTTGATTCTCATTAGAACTGTTACTAGGTGGAGGATTTGCATAGATTATAGAAAATTGAATAATGCCACCCGAAAAGACCATTTTCCCCTTCCCTTTATTGACCAAATGCTTGATAGATTAGCCGGGCATGAATACTACTATTTTTTGGATGGCTACTCGGGATATAATCAAATTGTTATAGCCCCAGAAGACCAAGAAAAGACCACATTTATATGTCCGTATGGGACATATGCATTTAAAAAAGTGCCATTTGGTCTTTACAATGCACCTGCGACTTTTCAAAGGTGTATGATGGCTATTTTCATTGATATGGTTGAAAGATTTGTGGAAGTATTTATGGATGATTTTTCTGTATTTGGATGTTCTTTTGATGAATGTTTAATGAATCTTGATAAGGTCCTTGCTAGGTGTGAAGAAACAAATTTGGTACTAAATTGGGAAAAATGCCATTTCATGGTACGAGAAGGCATAGTCTTAGGGCATAAAGTGTCCAAGAATGGATTGCAGGTGGATAAAGCGAAGGTGGAAGTAATTGAAAAATTAACTCCACCAACATCAGTTAGAGGCATTCGCAGTTTCTTAGGCCATGCGTGTTTTTACCGTCGTTTCATCAAGGATTTTTCAAAAATCTCATCTCCTTTGTGCAGGCTTCTTGAGAAAGATACATCTTTCAAGTTTGATGATGCTTGTCTAAAAGCATTTGATGAGCTGAAACGAAGATTAGTTACTGCACCGATTATCATTTCTCCAGATTGGAAACTTCCATTTGAATTGATGTGTGATGCAAGTGATATAGCCATTGGAGCTGTTTTGGGGCAGCGGAAGGAGAAAATATTTTGTTCCATTCACTATGCGAGTAGAACTCTTAATTCATCTCAAATGAATTACACTGTTACTGAAAAAGAGTTGCTCGCAGTAGTATGGGCATTTGATAAGTTTAGATCCTATCTAGTGGGGACAAAAGTCATAGTTTACACAGATCACTCAGCTATAAGGTATTTATTTGCAAAGAAAGATGCCAAGCCAAGGTTAATTCGATGGGTTCTTCTTTTGCAGGAATTTGATTTGGAGATTCGAGATCGAAAGGGAACAGAGAATCAGGTTGCAGATCATTTATCCAGGCTGGAAAATAGAGGCCATGTCACCGAAGGAGAATCAATCAAAGAAACATTCCCTGATGAACATTTGCTAGCCATCACTTCGGATGAAACCCCGTGGTATGCTGATTATGTGAATATCATTGCAAGTGGGGTGACTCCACTAGAATTCACCGCTGACCATAGAAGAAGGTTCTTACATGATGTGAGATTCTACATGTGGGACGAGCCTTTTCTATACAAGCAATGCGCAGATCAATTGGTAAGAAGGTGTGTCCCTAAGGAGGAGATGAATGCAATATTGCATGACTGTCATTCTTCTCTTTATGGAGGTCATCATGGGGGAGACAGAACTGCACAAAAGGTTTTGCAATCAGGTTTTTACTGGCCAAAATTATTTAAAGATGCACATGCTTTTGTTAAAAATTGTGACAGGTGCCAAAGAACCGGAACGATCACGAAGAAGCACGAGATGCCTTTACAAAATATTTTGGCAGTAGAACTCTTTGATGTCTGGGGAATAGATTTCATGGGACCATTTCTGTATTCTAATGGGCACAGATATATTTTGGTTGCAGTGGATTATGTGTCTAAGTGGGTTGAGGCCATTGCTCTTCCTACTAATGATGCGAAGGTAGTGGTAAGTTTTGTGAAGAAGCACATTTTCACACGCTTTGGAACTCCAAGGGTGTTGATAAGTGATGGAGGAACACACTTTTGCAACAAATTGTTGAAAAATGTTCTAGCAAAATATGGTGTAAGACACAAGGTTGCTACTGCATATCACCCTCAAACGAGTGGTCAAGTTGAAGTGTCAAACAGGGAGGTAAAACAGATTTTGGAGAAAACTGTGAGCGCAAATAGGAAAGATTGGTCCGGTAAGTTAGAAGATGCATTGTGGGCTTACCGAACTGCATACAAGACTCCAATAGGTACTTCTCCATACAGGTTGGTTTATGGAAAAGCATGTCATTTGCCTGTTGAGATAGAACATAAAGCTTATTGGGCAATCAAAAAGCTAAATATGAATATGGACTTAGCTGGAGAAAAAAGACTGCTACAACTCAATGAACTTGATGAGTTTCGGTTGCATGCTTATGAAAATGCCAAGTTATATAAAGAAAAGACCAAGAAGTGGCACGACAAACACATCCAACATCGTGAGTTTGAGCCGGGTCAAGAAGTTCTCTTGTTCAACTCAAGGCTAAAGCTTTTTCCTGGAAAGCTTAAGTCCCGTTGGGCAGGCCCTTTTGTTGTAGTAAGTGTAACTCCTCATGGAACAGTTGAATTGCGAAACACTAATTCAACAGGCACGTTCTTGGTAAATGGGCAACAAATTAAACACTATTGGGGTGGTGACATTCAACGTCACAAAACCTCAGTAGATTTAATTGATGTATAATGCAATATGGCGTCGTGCCGCGACATTAAATCAGGCGCTGTGTGGGAGGCAACCCACAAATGTAGTGTAAATATAGTTTGTAAATGAGACTTTATAACTTGGCCTTCTTGAGAGGCTATATATATATATATATATATATATATATATATATATATATAAAAAGGGAGAAACGTTCAGTGATTAGCGCGAGTGCGCATGGCTAGCGCATAGCCCGCGCTAATCAGGTTTCCATCTGCCTGACCTTCAGTGATTAGCGCGGGAGCGCATGACTAGCACATAGCCCGCGCTAATCAGGTTTTAGACTGCCTCAGGACAAATGGACTAGCGCGGGTGCGCATGGCTAGCGCACGACCCGCGCTAGTCACAGGTAACTTTGTTTTAAAACGTTTTTTTACTTCTTTAACTTAATAATACCCCCCCCAAAACCGAAAAACCCTACTCTTTCTCTTCTTCTTCTTCTTCTTCTTCTTCTTCTTCTTCTTCTTCTTCTTCTTCATCAACACCCCACTTCTTCTTCTTCATAAAATCTCCACACCTCTTCATTCACCCCATACCCCATCTCTTCTAAGGTATGTCTTCTTCATCTTCTTCAACTTAGTTAATTTTTTTTAAGATTAATTTCGTTTTTTTGGTGAACATAGTTTTAATTTTCTATTTTTTTGTTTGATTTTCAATTTCTTTGCATATATTTAGTATAATGTCTTCAATTTTTTTCCTTGTTTAGTTTTATTATGTAACATTATTATGTGGTTGTCAAGATTGTATATTTTTAGGATAGTTTCTTAAATTTTTCTTATTTAACATTAGAATGTAGCATTTATAGAAGATTTAAACATATGTTTGATGTTTGGTTGGGTTGAGGAAGTGAAAAAATTAGGAATATGGTGGTGTAAAGTAGTAATTGGGTTGGTTGATGGTGAATACATTGTGACATAGGGTTGGAAAAAGCTTGAAACTCAACATGCTCACAATGTGTTTGAAAAAATGCCTCTTTGGAGGAAGTGAAGTGACCAACTATGTGGTGAAGTCTGAGTAGCCCGGTTTGGTCACCCAATTGAATAGGACTAACTCTAAACTACTTGCAGGTATCATGGCCCCTCGTAAACGCCCAGCATCAAGTTCCTCATCCGAACGCCCAACTACAGCAAATGTTGGTGGACGGCCCAAAAAATCAGTTGATACTAGGCCATTCAACAGTCAAAAGTTTGTGTCTGCCAAGGCACATGACAGATTTAACAAAAAGGAGGAGAAAACAATAGTGGCTGAACAAGCAATGGATGCAAATGCTTTGGCTATTAATTGTCCAAACCTAGCAAACGAGTTGAGGAGGCGTGGGCTTGACATATTCTTCGAGGAGCCAATCACGGCGAATGTAATGCTAGTGAGGGAATATTATGCCAACCTTCCGGAACATGATAACTACAATGTTACAGTCCAAAAACGACAAGTCAATACATCTATAGAAACAATTCGAGATGTGTACAGGCTACCCCCAGTGGAAGAAGATTACATAGATATGTTCCAGGCATATAACAGCAAGCTAATACCATGGTCCACGTTCACTGACATAATTTGTCGCCCAGATGCAGATATCCAATGGTATAAATATGGAAACAAGTTCCACGCTAATGCCCTGAAGTTCGAGGCCAAATGTTGGTTGTACTTCATCAACAACCGTCTCTTGCCTTCCAAGAATTTGACTGAAGTAAACATCCCTCGAGCTTGCTTAATATTGTGTTTCATGAATAGGGCATGGTTTGATGTACCATTGTTGATACATAAAGAAATGTTCCAGAGGGTTAGAATTCAACGCTACGAGTTGTATTACCCATCTCTTGTCACCCTACTGTGCCTTCGAGCCAATGTACCAAACAATCTTGTTGCAGATGGACGACTAGCTAAAGTCAATCCTTTCACGGCTAAAATGGTCACCACAGGTAAGGAAGTTGCACATCCAGCTGAATTGGTTATTGTTGATTCTGATGGCAGTGACGATGAGGAAGGAGAGGAGCAACAAGAAGGAGCTGACGATGTGGAGATGGGAGAAGATGCACAACCTGCACAACCACAAGCTTTTGATGCAGCAGGACCGTCTAGGGCTGGTCGGGGACAAAGGATAGACCGCATGGAGCAGGAAATCACTGAAATTAAAACATCAGTGACAGTTCTGGGGAGACGTGTTGATGAAATACAAGTTCAGCAGAAGAAAACAAAAAGCCGGCTCATGGGTTGGCTTCGTGCAATTGGTCGGGCATGCAACGTGAATCCCGAAACCGTGTCCGATCAAGAGTGACTCCTCGGGGAAGTATCTTTGCTTAATCTCTTATTTATATTGAAAGACATGGGGACATGTCTCGCTTTAAGTGTGGGGTGGAGGATTCCCTTAAACATATGTTTAACTGTTCTTAAATGTTTTGGATGGTAGTAATTATTATGGATTTTTAGGTTGTTTAAATTGTTTTGGATTGTTGGAATGTTTTGGTGGTGTGGTACAATATATAATGTTTTGGGATTGCGTGACTATTTCACTTTTGTTTTTAAATGTTTTGGTGATTTAGTATTGTTGGAGTAATTGTTGTCTGTTCTTAAACATTTTCAGTAGATTTTTTTTAGTAGTTATATTGGCGCGGCCCGATGACGGATTCTTTTAGATAGGAGTTCTTGAGGGACTGAGCCCATAGAAAACAACAAAAAGATTTTTTTTTTGTATTTTTAGGTAGTATAACAATTCCCCCTTGGTTTATCTTTAAGCCGCGGTTCTTTTTCAAGGGTTTATCTTGAACCGGGCATAGGTAGTTTTAAATTTCTGTTTTTATATTTTTTTTTAATTTGTAGACTAAAATAAGGAGTTATAAGCTATAGAAAAGTGAACCCATAGCGTTGACACACCTGAACACAATAGACCCTAGAGTGTAACGCTTAGTCCTAATTGTTGAATCTTACTGAAAGTGCCTTAAATTGTATGTTTGTACTGAATTGACTACTCGTAATGGGGTATCTTGATGAGCTGATCTGGAATGAGTCATATTCCATGTGTGGTGAGTATTTGTATTGTCCATGTATTGTACTTGTGTCTAGAACTTGCCCGGTATGTGAGTTGAAGCGAAATTTGAGGTGGTGCTCGGTTTGAAAAATGATGTCAAGCTTTCTTTGACCTTTTTGAGCTTAATTGCTTATTAAAAATAAAATTTGTCCCTAGTTAACCCTTGGAGCCTTCAGACTTTTTGTTTGGCACCCGCATTACAAGCCCATACCCTTTTGTTCTTAATTGACATTGTTTTGATCCTTTTACCTCTTAAAGCACTTTAATTGTGAGAAGAGCGCTAAAAGAAGTAAGAAGGAAATAAGTGTGGGGTGACTTTTGAGTGGAACCAATAAAAGGATGAAAGGTGCACTTATGTTGTAAACAAATACACCACTAGCAGAAATTGAGTGACAAGAAAAATTACATTGTGTTTTGCTCTAGCTAGTGGGAATGAATTAATAGAGTGCTTAAAGAAGAAGGGCGTATATGTGGGATGACATTGTGTATAAATGAGAAGTGGGTTGAAGAATTTATGCTGAAAATTGCTCGTGTGATGTGTTAAAGTGCTTAGGGATTGAGTCACTATTCCTAAATACATCCTACCCGTCCCTTAGCCCACATTACAACCATGAAAAAGTCCTAATTGATTTTGGATTGAGCTAGCCTACATTAGTAGAGATTTACATTAAGGGCAAGCTTATGGTACCAATTGCATGCATGTGACCTCTTTTGTGAGAGTGAGTGATTTCCTTGATATATGTGAATATATGAATTGAATGTGGTGGATTGAACTCAGTTTTTGTTGATGTAATTGTGAGGGCATATGAATCGTGACGGAGAAGCAAAGTCTTGATTTCTGTGTAGAGTACTTTGAGGAAGTGTAAATATTGCATGGCACTTGAGAGTTGACTTTGAGGCTAGGATTGTTCACTGCTAGGCGTAATATATGTACAATGTTCTAGGTGTAATGCGTGAGGGGAAATGGTTGAGTGAAGAATTCTCTAAAAAGAATATAGTGGATTGCTCGAGGACTAGCAATAAGCTAAGTGTGGGGTGTTGATAATAGGCTAAATTGTTTAATATAGCCTATGTTTTAGCTCAACTTAAGGATGGTTTACTATTGTAAATGTTCAAATAATGCAAAAATTGGCTCTAATCATGACTTTAATGTCTCACAGGAGTTCAATAAACAAATGAGAATTTATGATGGTAATCAAGTGAAAAATGGAGTCAAATGACGAAAAGTTGAGCAGCAACATCTTAACAAGAGAAAACCCCACTAGCGTGGGTCATGCGCTCCCGCGCTAGTTCAATTGTTTTGGACAGAAAGAAACCTCACTAGCGCGGGTCATGCACTGGTCATGCGCTCCCGCGCTAGTCCTGTCCGGGAAATCAATTATTTGGGGGTAAAATTGGAATTCCTTCTTAATCCCACTCAATTTACAAAAAGCAAAGACTCCATTATTGGAAGATCAGTTATTAGAGTTTTTGAGAGGAAGAAATAATTTTAGAGAGAGAAAGTGAAGAGAAGACTCAGTCTTGAAGTGAAGAAAAGAAGGGGATTACAATCTTGAAGCAAGGATTCAAAGAGTTCTTCTAAACTTTCTTCTATTTGCTTGTTAATATTATGTTTAAAACTTTTATTGTTGATTTTTGTATAATTATGAGTAGCTAAAAACTCTAGTATTCTTGGGGTCATGGATGTTAGATAATTATGTTATTTGAAGCTTAGATTGAAGATATTGAATTTATTGTTATGGGTTGTTTATTTGATTCTGCTTCTAATTATTTTACTGCGTAGCTAACAGTGAAATATTATTTACGAATCTTGAGTTAAACTTGAAAAAGGAAATTCTTGGTTGCATATAGAATCAAATAGAACAAGTTTTGAATCTCGGGCATCGGGTGAAGAATTCGCAATTAAGATAGACATATACTTAATTGCCTTGTTTGGTTGAAAAATAGGAGTTGTAAATGCATTCTTGCTAATATTAATACCATAGACATATAGGTATTAGTTTAACTTGAATAGATGCATAAGAACTCGAAAGATTCTTATGAATATTATTAACCCTATAATCAATAACCCGGATAATTCAATAAATCCATTTTAAGCTAAAATAGTAGCATAATTTCTAGCAAGTCCATGACCCGGGAATATATTTATCCAAATTGTTATAAACATATTGTGAAATTGGTGTAGTAATTTTGTGTTGAATTATTGTGCAATTATTAAGTAAGTTGTAAATTGGTTCTTTATATATTTTGTGATAATTTAGCTTGAATTGATAATTGTTTGAGTCTACATCAGTCGATAAGTTGATCACAATTCCTCGTGGGAACGATACTTTACTTACTACTATATTACTTGTCGATCGCGTACACTTGCGTGAGTGTTTTGGTCGCAACATGTAACTTTTTAGATTCTTTATTCCTTGGCTTTGACACAAGTGGGGGAGTCTGCTATTGATAAGTTAATTGCACGGTTATGTGTTGTATTGGTTTCGGTTTGAGGTATACTTGTTAATAAGTTATGATTTGCAGAGGTTGAGATCGAGGATGACTCGAGTAAAGGAATTTCTAGATACGGGTTGTATATGCTTTATGGGTATATGGGAAACATTGAATGATTGAGTCGTTATTCATAAAGGATGTAGTGTACATGGAGTAGGGATTCACTCGATTGCTTAGAGGTGTGGATTACTTCTCAGGGTGTTGATGTGCTAATGGGGCACAAGTCGTTTGGAGCGTTTAGATGGTTTAATTGAGATTTGAGTAGAGTGGATTACTCTTGAAAATGGTTCTAATGGATTTAAGATTTAAATGTAGTAAGTGGAAATTTTCAGGATTTGTATGGCTAGATCTGAGAGTTACGTTGGATGGTGTTGAGACTCGCAGTATTTCTATATCATTATGGATTCTACATTTTAGTATCAAGAAGGTAAAAGGAACAACTTTAAATTCACAGAAGGTCTCTTCAGAGTGGTTATCTCGATTGTGGTGCTTTTCGGGTGCGTAAGAGAGCATTTAGCGGCTTATGAGCCTTAGGGTAGTGTGATTTTATGCTAGGGTCTCGTGTGGTGAGTTTTGGTTTAGGATTGTGGTATTATGGCAAGTGTCACACCTCCTTTTATACCCCTCAAAATAATAATAATATGTGTATGGGCCAAAGAGTTTTTTCAATTAAAGTGACAAAATTTGAATAGGGATTATTTTATTGTTCAGAGTCGCCACTTAGAATTGATTTTTTCGGTATTCCAAGTCACCATTTATTTGGATCCCTAGTCAAAGGAAGGTTTGACTCTATTTTAATCGGTCCGCGAAAACAAAGTTCAGGTAACGAATTCTGTTGACCGGTGAGAAGGTATAAGGCATTCCTCGAGTCCCGTGGTTCTAGCACGGTCGCTTTATTGACTTAAACTTGGCTTGAATTAATTTTGGACAAACTGTGATTTATATTATTTTCATGTTTTACCTATTCTCTTTTATCTCTTGATTATTAGAAAAAATTAAAGAATATTTTTGAATAATAAGATGTCATAACCACACTACGCAAGCGAATGCGTGATCGACAAAATTTATTATTTAGTCATAACGGCGCTATGCAAGCGAATCCGCAGTCATGACAGACGATTGTTAGCACGTTATTTACTTTTGAAAAATTGTTGCAATTGTGTTGGAGGAAATATTAACCCTCTTTTTTTCAGAAAATTTATTAAATGTCACTACCACGCTACGCAAGCGAATCCGTGATTATGACAAAAGATTTATAAATTAATTAAAACTATTGAATATGACATGAAATTGATGAATTAACTTATTAAAAGTTAAGCATCACGCTACACAAGTGAGTCCGTGAAGTTAAAGCGCACCTACTATTTGCCTAACGTTTAAATTAATTAAAGGGAAACTAGTTAATTAAAATAGTAGAAAAATCTGATATTATTATTAGTTTTTCGAGCTTTATAGTTGGGAAAAATTATGCAAATAAATGTTGGACCAACTTTATCTATTTTAAAAGAAATGAGCCAACTTCTTGTTAAAAAAAAATGGGCCAGCTTGTATGGAGCTTGCTGCTGGAATTTATTATTAAAATGGGCCAAGAAATGAATTTCAATTGGCCCAATGCTATATAGAAGAAAAGGGATAATTTTGTTGTTTAAAGGTAAATGGGCCAACTTTTATCTTTGATTCAATAAGGCCCAAAGTTGATACAATCTTAGCTCTTTACTTAGTTTGAGTTCATGACCATTAACTACATAGTCACAATTGTATAAACGCCCACTTTACAAAAATAGTCATTTTTGCAAATCCGGCAAAATGGCCAGATTCACAAAGATATTATCACAGCATTCCTAGAAGCATATGTTGGCAGTGAAATTTCAGCAACTAAAACAAACTCATGCTATGTGTTATACTCCTAAAGTCATTCATGGCATACTTAGCATTGTTACTCGGATATAATAGCTTGAAAACATGCTTAAAAAATCCATAAACGACTTACATATCACATTCAAAAACTTACAACTCAATATTCAAGTATTATGAAGGACTATATTCACATTATCACATGCTTGATACATAACAATAACATACAAGCTCTTTTGTTGTCAAACTACTCATCACATCAAACACATTTAAATAGTGTAGCATGTTCAAGTTGTTCCCATTGCTGAAAATACGTACATTACGAGTCTTAAAGGATTACCTGGTAGCAAAAGAATAAACAGTAGTTCAGCTACTAAAGGAACATAAAAACTGCAGCAAAACAACGGCAAAACCAGCAGCAAATCCGTGTTAAAACAACCCGAAAACTTAGAGAGGGAACCCAGAAACGAACGCTAAAGAGGACTTATACTTTTTTAAAAGTTTGCACTCTAAGATTCACTCCCAAAGCTCACCATTTCAGCTTACTTTTCATGTGTTCAACTGCTGAATTATTTTTGTTTTTGTGACAAAGCAATTATAAAAAATGCCCCCCTCTGGAAGTGTGATGGAGTCCCCTCTATGTATCAAAACAACCAGCTATTTCAAAAAATTAAAAATCAATTTTTTTGACAGATTTTTCTACAAAATATGCTCTTAAATTCAAAAAGCAAGACTTTCTAGTTCAAATCTTGTCAAGTATTTCAAACAAAATCTGCTCTCCACTATTCAAAGATAGACTTTATTCAAATAATGTCCAAAGGTCTACATTTTCTTACCAAACAATTTGACTTTTGAGTGTTGTACTCAAAAAGTCTTGAAGCAGTAAACAAACAACCAAACAAGTACCATATTACTCTTAAGTATTTTTCATTACCTCATTTTTATCAATACAAAACTATTTTACTACTTCAACAAGTGCAAAAACAGAAAATTTAACATTTCAAACTTCAAAAACTAATGCTAAAATAATTAATAATAAACAAAAATAAAATCTGAAAATTAAAAATAAAAATAAAAAAATCAGTCATGAAAAAGAATAGTATTTTACAATTTTACACATCAAAAGGCCGAAAAAATGGTGGTATGCCAAAGAGGGTGTTCCGGGAGGTCGCCGAAATTAGGCCGGATTTTGGTTGCCGGATTTTTGGGGTAGAATTGACATCAATAGATAGGTCTTGAGGAGCTCTATCCATTGATAAGTATTTTGGGGTGGTAGTGGTTGGAGCTTCAAGAATTTGGGCAAAAAAGTGACGGGAAAGTTTCCTAGATCTAAGATTCAAGGAGTTTGAGGGATTTTTTTAGGATTTGGTTTGGAGATATGGAAAGAGGAAGTTGTGGAGATTACGTAGTGTGAATTTGGAGGAGTTTGGAGGTGGTCCGCCGGCGGTGGCAATTTCCGGCAGGCGGCAGTGGGCGGAGCTGGGGCGGCGTAGAGAGAGTGAAGAGAGAGAGAAGAGAGAAGAAGGAGAGGGAAAGAAGAGAGAGGAAATAAGGGGAAAATGGGGAAAATTTTTGGGGATTTTAGGCTTTAAATACCTAGGATGAAGATCAAACTAGGACCGTTGGATTAAATCAAGATGGGTGGATGAGATTGAATCTTGTCACTTAACCAAAACGACGTAGTTTCAAGACAAAACTACGTCGTTTTAAGCTCTTCTTGGCAGCCCCCTTTTTGACCGGGTTTGGGCTCTTTGGGCTCAAATTTTGGGCCAATTTTGGCACAATTTTAATTAAATTACACTAGCCCAAACCCCACCCCATTTATCAAACTATTACTCAACTCTTAAAACCTATACATACACAAATAAGAACAAACACACACACACACATACATATATATATATATATATATATATATATATATATATAAGGCGAAAATTAGGCATTTACAGCTGCCCCTCTTTGCTCGAGAACATGAAGAATTTTCGTGCAAAGATAAATAAATGCCATGGATACTTTTTTGCTCACATTCACTCTAGTGGAAGCATTTTGAAAAAGGTGGTGACCGAACCTTGCTTCTGAGGTTGCCTACATATCCTTGGCTATAAAGGAATCAGGTCAGTGTAGTTCTGGAAAAATTTGGTAGGTGGGACTACCAGACACTGGAGTTAAGACTGCTGTTGCTGCTGCTGTTGCTGTTACTCTTACCGTTACTGCTTCTTACATCAAAAGAAAAAGAGAAGAGCACTACATTTGTCTGCAAACTAAGAGTACAAAAATTCCTATCCACGTGTCTTCTAGAGTCAAATCTTGATTCTTGACCTGCTTGCTTGTGTTGACCTTAGATTGGATCTTAATTCTTTTGAAGAAAAGATTATGACTCAATCTCGATGGCTTGCTTTCTGATCAGAATTTGAGAAGATAAATCTTGAGAAGTTGGGCTGCTGACACATTATCAAAGCTAAACTCCGACTATCTTGTGATCGAAGGATTTCTTTCTTCTGATGAGAAACTGAAACTGCAAGCTTTAATCTTCACTTGTGCTATACGGCAGAGCCTGCAAAGCCATCAAAGAAAAACAAAAACGAACAAAATTTTTCTGCCCCAGTCTGGCTCTAGGAAAATTCTGTGAGTTATTAGAGAAATCTGTAAATTATCTAATTTATTGAAAAGGCAGATAGAAACAGTAGTATAAACTAGCTGAAAGAGATAAAATCTGGTAACGAAGGATAGTTTAACTAGGGATCGGTACCTTGTGCAACTGAAAGGAAATGTAATCATAGGCCGGTACCCTCTCTTACTGGAAAGAAATAGAATCGGGTGTTAGCACCATGTATTATCGATAAAGTGTTGAATCCCTCTAGGCGAAACGGTTCGATCTGAGTTAAACTGTATTTAAACAACCTGAGCGAAGATTACTTCTACCCGGAACTACGAACTAGATCCCCTTAGGCGAAGCGGTTCTACCTGGGTTAAGCTACGTAAAACATCCTGAGCGAAGAGTACTTCTACCCGGAAACTATGAGCTGAATCCCCATATGAGAAATGGTTCTACCTGGGTTAAGCTACGTAAAACACCCTGAGTGAAGAGTACTTCTACCCGGAAACTATGAGCTGGATCCCCCTAGGCGAAATGGTTCTACCTGAGTTAAGCTTCAGAAAACACCCTAAGTGAAGAGTACTTCTACCCGGAAACTATGAGCTGGATCCCCCTAGGCGAAACGGTTCTACCTGAGTTAAGCTTCAGAAATAGGAGGTGTGAACAATAGTGATGCATGCTGAAAATAAATAAAAAATGGAGATTTTAAGGATCTTACGTTTGGTGACATTCGTTCACTTAGGACCAACATTCTGCACTCCTTTGTTCCTGCTTTAAACAAAGAAAAACTTGTGAGTTTTTAAAGTGGTGGTTGGTTTGTGGCCTTGATGCCCTGAGTAGCTTGATTCACGACCACTGCTGTCGAAGAACCGATTCTGTCAGCGTGGTACCGAGATGTTATGCCGCTCTGTATCATTTTCTAGAGACCTTGGCTTCACAATATTACCCCCAACTGTTTCATACCTAGATGTCCATGGTACCGCTACCCTTGTCTCTAAGGCAATGCATTTTTCTCTAAAATCAAACTCAGTTGTCTTACTCTAGTATTAGTTTGTGTCCGTAGTACTCATCAACTTTTCTCATAAAGCAGGTCTTGCTTAGGCGACCTTTTTAGCTCTTTTTTAGACACTTTGTTTGTCTTATCGAATGATATCATAGATGGATTCATGCCTTCGTCAATGCCATATATGCCCCAAATTGTGCTCGACATTACGGGGAAGCTGTAGCCAGTTTTGCAGCCCTTTCTTTGCTTCGATTTTGATGCAGGATTAGACCGACGGGGACTCAAAGAAAAATTATGGGTAAAAACAGAATAATAATTTGAAGCGAAAACGAACTGTGCTTAAACAAAAGGTGTCCCTTTCAGGAAAAGGAATAGGGAGATTTATCTGAAGGTATGTGCCGACTTTAATGAATCATGACATGCATTTTGGGCTGGATGCCTGATCTGTCTGAGCTATCTAATTCTCAAAATCCACCACAAATGTTCATCTTGAATTTGTCTTGGTTGTGCTCATGCCGGAGAATCAAAGACCCTTATTCAGCTAGTAGCGCCCATTGCAGGTTTTTGCTAACTAACCTCTCTCATTTCTCTAGTAACTGTCACCTTATGGTGCCCATCTGGGTTTTCACTAATAAGACTCTCATTTCTCTGCTCACTATCGCCTTATAGTGCTCATACGGGTTTTCACTGATAAGACTCTCTCATTTCTTTTTTTTTTGACTAAGATACTGTATGAGGGAGGTTATCCAATGCCTTTGGCATGAGGACTTCAATCATTCTTAAAAAACATCGATCAAAAGTTCTTGAAAGATAAAAAGGCGAAATGAACCTTGAACTGAATTACAACTTTTGGAATCATTTTTACAGAAAAAATCGTGAAATAAAATAAACTTCTGTCTTAGTTTTGGAGTATTGGGAATATGGATTTTTTGTTCTGATGGGACCGAACCCAGGGTAAGGCTACCTACGTATCCTTTCGAAATCAGGTCGGAAGTAGTTCAATGACTCAGAGATTTGTTGTTGTTGTTTTTTTACAAGTACACAAGTTCCAACAAGTGAGAAACAAGGAAGACAAATACGGCTCAAAAGGATTAACAAAAAGGGTGACACCTATTTGGAATAGCGAGCAAATGATAGCCTTCACCACTTCAATCTGAGAAAATCAATGCGTGAAAATTCTACAATGGGTATATATCAGACATAATATCTTTTGACTGCATCTGCGTTAATAGTCATGTCTGGTACCCGTCCTTCTTCATCTACCAAGTGCAAGGCCCCTTTTGGTAACACTTTCTTGAAGATGTAGGGTCCTTGCCAGTTCGGGGCGAACTTTCCTTTAGCTTCTACCTGGTGCGGAAGGATGCGTTTCAAAATCAGTTGGCCTACCTCAAACTGCCTTGGGCGCACTTTCTTATTGTAAGCGCGTGCCATTCTTTGTTGGTATAACTGGCCGAAACACACTGCTGCTAGCCGTTTTTCATCGATCAATATCAGTTGTTCTAATCGGGTCTTGACCCACTCAGTGTCTTGAATCTCTGATTCCACAATAATTTGGAGAGAGGAAATTTTGACTTCAGCGGGTATTACAGCTTCAGTTCCGTATACAAGCAGATACGGAGTTGCGCCAACAGATATGCGAACAGTCGTACGGTATCCCAAAAGAGCAAAAGGCAACTTTTCATGACATTGCCTGGAACCTTGGATCATCTTCCTAAGAATCTTCTTGATGTTCTTGTTTGCTGCTTCAACTGCTCCATTGGCTTTTGGCCGGTAAGGGGTAGATTGGTGATGCATGATTTTAAATTGTTCGCATGCCTCCTTCATCAAATGACTATTTAGATTGGCTGCATTGTTAGTGATAATGGTCTTTGGGATACCAAAGCGACAAATGATATTGGAGTGAACAAAGTCTACCACTGCTTTCTTGGTGACTGCTTTGAAAGTGACGGCTTCCACCCACTTGGTGAAGTAATCAATTGCAACCAAATTGAATCTATGCCCATTTGAAGCCTTTGGCTCGATCGGCCCAATAACATCCATTCCCCAAGCAACGAAAGGCCAAGGAGAGGACATGGGATGCAACTCCGAAGGAGGCGAGTGAATCAGGTCACCGTGAATCTGGCACTGGTGAAATTTGCGAACAAATCTGAAGCAATCTCGCTCCATGGTAAGCCAGTAATACCCTGCTCGTAGAATCTTCTTCGCCAAAACATATCCATTCATGTGAAGTCCGCATACCCTTGAATGCACTTCACTCATGATCCGCTCTGCTTCTGTAGCATCTTTGCATCTCAACAAGTTTAAATCTGGGTCCTCTTGTACAGAATTTCCCCATTTAGGAAGAAACCACTGGCGAGTTGCCTTATAGTTCTTTTTTGATCTCCTTTGGCATGCTCTGGATATTCTCTTATTTTCAGGAATCGTTTTATGTCATGATACCATGGTTCACCATCTGGTTCTGTCTCGATTGTATTACGGTAACCATGCTGATTCTGAACTTGGATTTCTAATGGATCAATATGAGTGTTTCCTGGATAAGGGAGCATCGAGGCTAGAGTAGCCAATGCATCGGCTAGCTCATTGTGAAATCGGGGAATGTACTTGAACTCGATAGATTTGAATCTTTTGCTCAAGTCTCGCACACATTGTCTGTACGAAATAAGTTTGATGTCTCGAGTCTCCCATTCGCCTTGGGCTTGCTTGATAAGCAAGTCAGAATCTCCCATAACTAATAGTTCACGCACATCTAGATCGATGGCCATTTTCAAACCCATGATACAAGCTTCATATTCTGCCGTATTATTATTACAGAAGAACCGAAGTCGGGCCGTCGCAGGGTAATGGTGTCCAATAGGTGAGATGAGGATTGCCCCGATCCCAACTCCTTTGATATTTACAGCCCCATCAAAATACATTTTCCATACAGGGTGATCGTCTGGAACCACTTCCTCTATCGAGTTGACCTCTTCGTTCGGGAAGTATGTGCTAAGTGGAATGTACTCATTATCAACTGGATTCTCTGCCAAATGATCTGCCAAAGCCTGTGCTTTCATCGCGGTGCGAGTGACATAGACGATGTCAAACTCTGTGAGAAGGATTTTCCATTTTGTGAGCCTGCCAGTGGGCATTGGCTTTTGGAAGATGTAATTCAAGGGATCCATTCTGGATATGAGGTAAGTAGTGTAGGCCAAAAGATAATGTCTCAACTTTTGAGCGACCCAAGTCAAGGCACAACATGTCCTTTCTAAAAGGATGTACTTAACCTCATAATCGGTGAACTTCTTGCTCAAATAATATATTGCTTGTTCCTTTTTGCCTGTTGCATCATGTTGCCCCAGAACGCATCCAAAGGAATTATCCATCACTGATAGATATAAAAACAAAGTCCTACCAGGTTCAGGTGGGACCAGTACAGGGGGTTTTGACAGATAATCTTTGATCCTGTCAAAAGCCTTTTGGCAATCATCTGTCCATATGACAGCGGCATCCTTTTTCAGCAACTTAAAGATGGGCTCGCACGTGGTTGTGAGCTAAGCAATGAACCTACTGATGTAGTTCAACCTCCCGAGCAAACTCATGACCTCTTTTTTGTTCTTCGAGGGTGGCAGATCTCGAATGGACTTTATCTTAGATGGATCCAATTCGTTGCCTCTCCGGCTGACTATAAAACCGAGGAGTTTCCTAGATGGGACCCCAAATGCACACTTGGCTGGATTAAGCTTAAGGTCATACCTACGAAGCCGTTCGAAGAACTTTTTCAAATCACATACGTGATCGGCTTGTGTCTTTGATTTTATGATGACATCGTCGACATATACTTCAATCTCTTTGTGCATCATATCGTGAAAAATGGTGGTCATGGCCCTCATGTAAGTTGCCCCTGCATTCTTTAAACCAAATGGCATGACCCTGTAATAATAAGTACCCCATGGCGTGGTGAAAGCGGTCTTTTCTGCATCATCCTCATCCATTAGAATTTGGTGGTACCCAGCATAGCAATCCACAAATGATTGGATCTCATACTTTGCGCAATTATCTACAAGAATGTGGATGTTTGGCAAAGGAAAATTATCCTTTGGACTTGCTTTGTTCAGGTCCCTATAGTCGACACAAACTCTGGTTTTTCCATCCTTCTTTAGCACAGGCACAACATTTGCCACCCAGGTGGTGTATCGGACAGCTCTGACCACATTGGCGCTTAGTTGCTTCATTATTTCTTCTTTGATTTTGTTGCTCATGTATGTTTTAAATTTTCGTTGATGTTATTTGACTGGTAGAAAACCAGGATATGTAGGAAGCTTATGAACCACCAGATGAGCACTTAAACCCGGCATATCATTGTAAGACCAAGCAAACACATCTCTGTATTCAAATAAAAGTTGAATCAAGATATCTCTGGTTTTTTGTTCAGTGTGAATGCTTATCTTCGTTTCTCTAACTTCTTCAGGACTTCCGATATTAATTGTCTCAATTTCATTGAGGTTTAGATTAGGCTTGTTTTCAAATTGTTCCAACTCTCTTTTTATTTCCTCAACAATCTCATCTTCCTCATATTCAACCTCTTGATGTGTTATTTTGATATTAGACAACTTTTCCAGATCTGGGCATGAATTCCGCATGCATGTCATGTTATTAAAGCCGGCATTAACAAAACTGAAATGAAAATAAAATGACCGGAATTAGGAAAAGGAAAAGATAGGAAACTTAATAGGAAACTGAACTGCATTTTATTGAATTCAAAAGGATAGAAGGGTTAACATCAAAACAAAACAATCATCCTGAGATATTTGGATTACAACCCTGAAAGTAACCCAAAATACAAAAAAGAAGTTGCAAAAGCAGACTACCAAGACTCCTTCCTTGTGGGGAGAGGAGTTGTTTCCCAGTTGGTGAGCATGGTGTCTGGGTCAATTAGTTGCACATCAGCATGACTAGTGCCTTCACCAGCCTGGATCATATTCACTTCAGAAAACATCTCGTTGAGGCCATGGCATATTTCATCAATGTTTGCATGCACCGAGGAATTTTGACCCTCTCGGAGTCATGGCTTGACAAAAGTGTAGAAAATATGAGGGATAGGCTGTTGCAAGACCCATCCACTCTTTTTGCGGTGTTTGGATTTGTTTTTGTCTGCTTGTGTTGGCCTGAAGCCTAAGCCAAAAGTACCCCGGTTGCCTAATGGAGAAATAGGTTTTGAAATTCCTTGCAATGATGCCCCCAAACCTTTTCCTGGCTCATAACCTTGTCTCATCATAACCGTAGCCACCATTACAGATGTGGCAGAAAGACGAGGATGCAAAATGGGTTTTCCTTCCTCGACATGGTCCACAGCAACCACTTCAAAAGCCTGATAGACAATGGACTCAGACCCTTACTTGGCCTCAATATAGGGGATTAATGGGTCTTTATAAATGGAAGACTCATCTTCTCCGTGAACAATAATTTCTTGCCCGTCATGTTCGAATTTGAGCATCTGGTGTAAGGTGGATGGCACAACTCGGGCTATATGGATCCATGGCCTTCCAAGAAGAAAGTTATAAGAAATGACCATGTCCACTACTTGGAAAACAATCTCAAAGTCCACCGGACCAATCGTCATGGTGAGGTTGATTTCCCCCATGGTATCTCTCGCTGAGCCATCGAAATCCCGGATGCGAACATTGCTGGGTCGGATTCTGTCCGTATTGATCTTCATGCTTTGCAAAGTAGAAGGAGGGCATACATCTACACTTGAGCCTCCATCAACCATGACTTTCTTTACATAATGCCCCTCACATTTGACCATCAAGTTCAAAGCCCTATTGTACCCGGCTCCTTCCTCGGGAAGTTCATCATCGGTAAATGAGATTCTGTTTACCTCAAAAAATCTATTGGCCATCTTCTATAACTGATTCACTGTGGTCTCCTATAAGATATGTGCCTCGTTCAGGACCTTGATTAGTACACGGGCATGCTCTTTGGAATGTATGAGCAGAGATAGTAGAGAGATTTGGGCAGGAGTTTTTCTTAGCTGGTCAATGATTGAGTAATCCTGAGCTTTCATTTTCTTCAAAAATTCTTCTGCCTCTGCTTCAGTGACTGGCTTCTTTATTGGCAATTGGCCTCCTCTGATTTGCTTGGCCTTCATCAACTCTTCTGGAGAATAACACCTCCCCGATCGAGTCAAACCTCCAGTTTCCCCCACTTCCTCTATGATTTCCTTGCCTTTGTAGGTCATCACAGTTTTGTTGTAGTTCCAAGGAACAGTTTTTGTGTTTGTCACATGGGGTTGCACGACAGATTTGATTATGATCGGCTCTGTTATGCCATTCGTACCGCCCCGATTCTGCCTTGTGACGGGGTGGCCTCCAAGGACATACAACCTTGGGCTTGGAACATTGGAGCGAACCTCTAACCTCAAGACCTTGGGCACAAATAAAGTTACCTTTTTTGAGTTCGGGGCGCCTTTCACAATCAACGACACATCTCGGCTTGGTCTTACTTCCAGACTTGTTCCTTCTTGAATTGCTCCCACTGTCATTTCTGTTTGGTCGACCGGCTTGTATTCCTGATCTCGGCCAATCATTCCCACGAAATGAACATCGTTGTGTTCCGGCAATGGGTTGTTTGCCACATTAGGAGGGTCCTCGCCATTCATTACTACAATTAATTTTTTAGAAATGAGTTTTTCTATGGCTCCTTTTAGAGTCCAACAGTCATCGGTGCTATGCCCCGGGGCACCTGAATGATATTCACATCTAGCATTTGCTTGAAATCCATGTGAATTCGAATGCATGTGGTGGGGAGCGATGGGTCCAATCACGCCCATTTGCTTCAGCTTCTGGAATAGACTAGAGTATGATTCAGCCAATGGAGTGAATGTTTCTGCTGTCCTCTGCTCTCGACCATAATCCTGCCTGGGACGAGCATTGTAGGGTGCCCGAAAATTTTGTTGCTGAGGTCGGGGGCCCCTTGGAGCTGGTGCCCGTACCTGCTGATTGGGAGGCCGAGCATATGATTGAGCATTGAACACTGTATATTGTGGTGGGCCCACATAGTATTGAGGAATTGGCGGGGGATAGTAATGTTGAAGGTAGCTGGATTGCCCCTGCTGAACTTGCACATAAGGGTGTGATGCCCCTCTTTGAACTTCCCTAGATCCCGAGGTCATCATAGAACCTTCATATCTCTTTTTCCTATTTGCAAAACTTCCCGACCCATTTTGGATCACTTGGGTGGTGGCTTTGAGAGTAGCCTGACTTACAATTCTGCCAGTCTTTAGGCCATTTTCGACCATTTCCCCTATCTTGATTGTTTCAGCAAAAGGCCTACCCATTGCAAACATCATGTTTTGGAAATAATCAGGCTCTTGAGCCTCCAAAAAGACAGTGATCAACTCATGATTATCCATGGGCGGCTTAACTCTGGCCGCTTGCTCCCTCCACTTGATGGCGTACTCCCTAAAGCTTTCCGTTGGCTTTTTCCTCATATTGGATAGGGAATTGCGGTCTGGTGCAATATCAATGTTGTATTGGAATTGCTTGACGAAGGCTTGGGCCATGTCATCCCAAACATACTAGTGAGAGATGTCTTGGTCAATGAACCATTTAGAAGCTACCTCCACAAGGCTTTCCCCAAAGTAAGCCATCAGCAGCTCTTCCTTTCCTCCTGCACCCCTCAGCTGGTTGCAGTACCTTTTCAAGTGGGCGATAGGGTCACCGTGTCCATCATATTTCTCAAATTTTGGGGTTTTGAACCCTCGTGGTAAATGTATATAAGGGAATATGCATAGATCACTGAATGAAACACTTTTGTGACCACCTAGTCCCTGTATGTTCTTTATATTCTGTTCAAGACTTTTTATTTTCCTGGCCATCTCATCTGGCTCAATCGTCGTGGCAGGCATTTCATTTTCCACTAGTGATTCGTATCGAGTAGTCTGATTGTATGGAGCCGAGACCCCAAAAGCCATATTCGGAGAATAGTATTGTCCATCATAAGCATGAGATGGTGGCTCATTATTTGGCCTCGTCATAGGAGGTGGTGGCGGGATTGTATATACCGGTGCGCCCGACACGACGAGAGGGGTGTTCCTGACCGGTGCGACTGGAGGTCGCATATTAGAGGTACTGGGGGCAGCATGAAGGCTGTAGTTCGGCACATACCCTGGTGGTAGAATGGGGTTGCTCGTTGTATGAAGCGGTGGTTGAGTAGCCTGGGGTATGGTGTAAGTTCCCTCTGAGGGACCCTGGGGTAGAGGTCGACCGGAAACCCAAGCTAGATATACATCTGACAGTTGTTGTCTCAATTTTCTTATCTCCTCAGACTCTTGCTCAACTAACTGACCCTGCGGATTGTCACTGACCAACTCGATTTCATCACTGTTATCCATTACTACTGGTCCCTTAGATCTTGTGAAGTAATGATGTGCTGCCAGATTTACCACAAACCAACCACCTTAAACTTACTGGTTTAAGAGACAACAAACGTGTTAGGGTTAGGCATTTTATATATATGAATTACACGTAATATGTCATGCTCCTAACATCGCCACCATTTCTAAAATGCTTTTGGAAGGCTTCAATGTTTCATTCCGGCCTATCAGCTTGTTGCTTATTGACATTGTTATTTCCTTTTTTTTTCACTCGCCTTATTTGATCCCTTACTTTAGAGCCATTTTAAAATGAATACTTGATCGAGCCTTTTGTGGGTTGCCTACGTATCATGTCGCCGCATGAATCAGATCATTACATAGTTCAGATATGCAAGACACTTGATTTTTTTTACAAAACAAACATCAAAAACTTTTTCATTGATTTTCGATATAATATTTTGATACAAGACTAAAAAATCAAGAGTTACATAAAGATAAACGAGACCAAACCTGACTCAAATAGTCTTTTTAGAATAAAAGTCAAAACAACACCAAAAGACTCTTATAGACTTAGAAACAACAAAAGCATAATGAAAAGGACTGACAACTAAAAGAAGACTTTGATCTCTGCAGTAGAATCCACCAGCATTACTATAATCAAGGCTCTTGTTCCTGCGGATGGCCCCCAACATTACGGTATATCCTCTCTAAGTCTGCAGATATATGACGAGCAATGTTCAATGATACTTCTGCAAACCGCTCGGGCGTCATGCCCTGACAACTCCTGGATGCTCTTGAGGTATATGTGGCTACCTCGAGGATCTTTCCCTTAATGTATTCCTGAGCCACGTGCAGCTCTTAATTCTGCCGACCACGGGTCTCAGCTAGATCCAGCGCATCACGCTCGCGGTCCAAGGCCATATCTTTCTGGCGCCGAACTTCTAGCGACTCCGCTTCTAATTGATTGATCACCTTTTGGTAGTGGTGTCTTTCTATTTCAAACTCCGTGATCTGGCTCTCTTTGCTTGACTCAACTCCCCTATCTGATCCCTTAGACCTTGGATTAATGGAGTGAAACCTCTACATTTATGATCATGGACTACCCTGAACTGGTCTTCTTTCTCTTCTTGCTGCTGAGCGGTTGTGACTATGTTCTTCTTTCGAATTTGGGCTTTGAGTGTTTGCTTCTCTCGTGCCCACTGAGCCTTTTCCCGCAAAAAATCAGCTTGTTGTACGTCAATGGCTGTCTCCAGAATGCCCTTTTCTTCTTTTAAAGTGTCAATACAAGATTGGAACTCTTGCGCCACTTCCCTTCTAGTTTCTCTAACTCTGACCTCAATCTTTCTCTCCCAATCAACTGCATGCCGTATGGATCTCTCTATCCTTTGCACGGGGATAGCCTGGTTGTGAAACCACTCAAGGTATGCGAGGCTTACCTCCCCACGTTCACGATCAGCTACCATCTCGTCTAAATCGGAAAATAGACTACCAAACCAAACCTTCTGTGCATATGACTCCCTTAGAGGTTCCTCTCCCTTGAATTCCCACATGAACGGGCGCATGTCCTCAATCGGGGGCCTCTTTTGCTCTCTCCCTAACTAGCGCATGACGCGTAAAGGCGCGTGGGGTTGGAAACCCCTAAAACCCATGAGTATGAAGAATGGGTGATACGTCGACATATGCATGACCCTAGCAGAAGGGAACCAGTAATAGTTCCAAGTGATTCTATCAGCACTCAATGAACCAAGTAATGTCCGCCAAGCCCCCACCCCCTCTGGAAGATTACAACTCACAGCTATGTCTGGGTGAATGTAATTCAGCCAATCATCATTGAAATTTACTACTATTGGATGATGATAAAGGTGCTCTATGAACCACATCTGCAGCAGAATGTTGCATCCCTCAAAGTAATCTTCACCTTCTTGACAACGGGTCAAAGCCCGAAAAATATCTCTCAAAATCATGGGAAGAATGGTATGATCCCGCTACTTTGCAAATACGAAACTACCGCAACCAATCGAATTCTGATGCGCCCACCACGCTCCGGAAAGACCATGATCCCTAGAAATTATATCATGAACGCGAAGATTCTCAATTCCCTCCAAGCGTCGTAACTCAACTGGTTGATGAATTCTGTGCCCGAGAAGTTCTCAAACCCTTTCTCGTCCCCAAATCTGTCATAAAAATATTCCGACGGAACCCAACCTTCGTTTAAGCAAACCATTGAAATTCGACGAAGGCATAACTTCTTTAAAAAGTTGTTCACACCAACTTTTCTCAGAGCAGCAGGCCTTTTCCCACGAAGGACTCTCCCCAATCCGGTGAACCCATCTAATTCTTCCAATGTGGGTGCCATTTCACAATTTTTGAACCTGAAGACATTGTTCGCGGGGTCCCAAAAACCTACTAGAGCCTCGATTAAATCTCTGTTAGGCTTAATTCCCATGAGGTTGGTGAGGAACTTGAGGTGCTTAAATACTCGATTCTGTTCCCATGTAGCAAAACTAGACCACCAATTACAGAGACTACTCGGGGTCTTATCTCTGATCAAGAACATAGGAGATGTCTCGTCCCTTACCCTTTTCTGACTGTTTCTTTGTGGAGAACTCATGGTGATCTTAAGAATAAGATAAAAAAATGGTTAGGACTTACCTAAACTATATGCAAATTATGATCATTCATTATTTTATTTTATTTTTTGGTCACTTTAGGACTCGGTCTGTTTTTTTTAATTACAATATATATTTTGAAATTACCGGACACAAAAGTTGAGATGATAAAAGCGAAAAATGACTATTATTACAAAAACGACCCTTTAATACTTCCATAGAAGGCATAAAGGATGTCTCGGCAAAAACAACCAAACACAAGAACAAAACTTTAAAAATAGACAAAATAATAAATAAAAAAAACTATTTTTTATGAAAATGACCCTTTGCAATATGAGTATAACCAGATAAAAATAGCTACTTTTTGCTAAAACAATCTTTCCGGAAAGTTTTAAAGTTGCTTCGACAAAAATGGCTAGACATAAGGGCAAAATGGTAAAAAGTGAATAAATATGGATAAAGTAACTATTTTTACAAAAAATGGCCCTTCAGCACTTCCCAGGAAGATTTTAAGGCTGTCTTGGCAAAGCAGCTGGAACATGAGTGCCAGACAGTAAAAGTTGACCAAAATAGGCCTTTTTTTTGAAATTTTTTTGCTCCCTTTTTTTTTGAAACATGTGGGCTGAACCCGATGGAGGTTGCCTATGTATATCACATCCGGTGAGAATCAAACCCGCGTAGTTCAGTAAAACAGGGTACTCTCCCCTTTTGTTTTTTTTAATGAAAATTAATCTTTACAACTCACACCAGATTACTACAATATATATATATATATATATATATATATATATATATATATATATATATATATATATTAAAAAAAAGGTTTATTTGCACTAAACTAGGAGAATTATTCTCTTTTTTTTCATTTTTAATAATTACACTAATTCTTTTTTAAAAATCGGTCGACAATGCAAGTAAGCCTTCCAAATGATGTATAAAGTAGCACATACGTGAACATGATGGTCTCAAAGAGGATACCTGTCTTATACGGACCCGGCCCCTGTGCCGAGTTTCGCTAAGTCAAATGCACGTGATGCAAATAAAGCGAACCTACTAGGGATATCCGGCATGAGGCTTGTTCTTCTAGGTTTAGATCCTATTGGAGAAGGTATCTAGACTGGCTTACTCGAGCGGACAACTCGAGCCGAGGAGTGTCAGTGTACCGGTAACATTGCTTTCCGGCTTAACTGGTGGTGCTCCCCGCCTAAAACAGGTGTGACTAAAATCCTTCACCGGGTGACGAACACCTCGGCTATCTCAAAGAAAGCGGGTTATGTCAAGCAAATCCCTAATTTTTAATTACAAAAAGACTCAGAGGGGGTGCGTGAGAAAACAGTTTATATGTACAGTTCAACAATATCAAAATGATAAAAAGCGAACAGGTAGCACATTAGACACAAATAAATCACAATATTTACAAAATTAATAAAGCCAAATAAAAAGTCAACATGTACAAGCTCGAATTCTTATGTAATTCCCCAGCAGAGTCGCCAGAACTGTCACACCTCCTTTTCTACCCCTCAAAATAATAATAATATGTGTATGGGCCAAAGAGTTTTTCCAATTAAAGTGACAAAATTTGAATAGGGATTATTTTATTGTTCAGAGTCGCCACTTAGAATTGATTTTTTCGGTGTTCCAAGTCACCATTTATTTGGATCCCTAGTCAAAGGAAGGTTTGACTCTATTTTAATCGGTCCGCGAAAACAAAGTTCGGGTAAGGAATTCTGTTGACCGGGGAGAAGGTATAAGGCATTCCCCGTGTCCCGTGGTTCTAGCACGGTCGCTTTATTGACTTAAACTTGGCTTGAATTAATTTTGGACAAACTGTGATTTATATTATTTTCATGTTTTACCTATTCTCTTTTATCTCTTGATTATTAGAAAAAATTAAAGAATATTTTTGAATAATAAGATGTCATAACCACACTACGCAAGCGAATGCGTGATCGACAAAATTTATTATTTAGTCATAACGGCGCTACGCAAGCGAATCCGCAGTCATGACAGACGATTGTTAGCACGTTATTTACTTTTGAAAAATTGTTGCAATTGTGTTGGAGGAAACATTAACCCTCTTTTTTCAGAAAATTTATTAAATGTCACTACCACGCTATGCAAGCGAATCCGTGATTATGACAAAAGATTTATAAATTAATTAAAACTATTGAATATGACATGAAATTGATGAATTAACTTATTAAAAGTTAAGCGTCACGCTACACAAGTGAGTTCGTGAAGTTAAAGTGCACCTACTATTTGCCTAACGTTTAAATTAATTAAAGGGAAACTAGTTAATTAAAATAGTAGAAAAATCTGATATTATTATTATTTTTTCGAGCTTTATAGTTGGGAAAATTATGCAAATAAATGTTGGACCACCTTTATCTATTTTAAAAGAAATGAGCCAACTGCTTGTTAAAAAAAATGGGCCAGCTTGTATGGAGCTTTTGGGCTGCTGGAATTTATTATTAAAATGGGCCAAGAAATGAATTTCAATTGGCCCAATGCTATATAGAAGAAAAGGGGTAATTTTGTTGTTTAAAGGTAAATGATCCAACTTTTATCTTTGATTCAATAAGGCCCAAATTTGATCCAATCTTAGCTCTTTACTTAGTTTGAGTTCATGACCATTAACTACATAGTCACAATTGTATAAACGACCACTTTACAAAAATAGCCATTTTTGCAAATCCGGCAAAATGGCCAGATTCACAAAGATATTATCACAGCATTCCTAGAAGCATATGTTGGCAGTGAAATTTCAGCAACTAAAACGAACTCATGCTATGTGTTATACACCTAAAGTCATTCATGGCATACTTAGCATTGTTACTCGTATATAATAGCTTGAAAACATGCTTAAAAAATCCATAAACGACTTACATATCACATTCAAAAACTTACAACTCAATATTCAAGTATTATGAAGGACTATATTCATATTATCACATGCTTGATACATAACAATAACATACAAGCTCTTTTGTTGTCAAACTATTCATCACATCAAACACATTTAAATAGTGCAACATGTTCAAGTTGTTCCCATTGTTGAAAATACGTACATTACGAGTCTTAAAGGATTACTTGGTAGCAAAAGAATAAACAGTAGTTCAGCAACTAAAGCAGCATAAAACCAGCAGCAAAACAGCAGCAAAACCAGCAGCAAATCCGTGTTAAAACAACCCGAAAACTTAGAGAGGAAACCCAGAAACGAACGCTAAAGAGGACTTATACTTTTTTAAAAGTTTGCACTCTAAGATTCACTCCCAAAGCTCACCATTTCAGCTTACTTTTCATGTGTTCAACTGCTGAATTGTTTTTGTTTTTGTAACAAAGCAATTATAAAAAATGCCCCCCTCTGGAAGTGTGATGGAGTCCCCTCTATATATCAAAACAACCAGCTATTTCAAAAAATTAAAAATCAATCTTTTTGACAGATTTTTCTACAAAATATGCTCTTAAATTCAAAAAGCAAGACTTTCTAGTTCAAATCTTGTCAAGTATTTCAAACAAAATTTGCTCTCCACTATTCAAATATAGACTTTATTCAAATAATGTCCAAAAGTCTACATTTTCTTACCAAACAATTTGACTTTTGAGTGTTGTACTCAAAGAGTCTTGAAGCAGTAAACAAACAACCAAACAAGTACCATATTACTCTTAAGTATTTTTCATTACCTCACTTTTATCAATACAAAACGATTTTACTACTTCAACAAGTGCAAAAACAGAAATTTTAACATTTCAAACTTCAAAAACTAATGCTAAAATAATTAATAATAGACAAAAATAAAATCCAAAAATAAAAAATAAAAAAAATCATCTATGAAAAAGAATAGTATTTTACTATTTTACACATCAAAAGGCCGAAAACATGGTGGCATGCCAAAGAGGGTGCTCCGGGAGGTCACCGGATTTTGGTCGCCGGATTTTTGGGGTAGAATTGACATCAATAGCTAGGTCCTGAGGAGCTCTATCCATTGATGTAGGTATTTTGGGGTGGTAGTGGTTGGAGCTTCAAGAATTTGGGCAAAAACGTGACGGAAAAGTTTCCTAGATCTAAGATTCAAGGAGTTTGAGAGATTTTTTTAGGATTTGGTTTGGAGATATGGAAAGAGGAAGTTGTGGAGATTACGTGGTGTGAATTTGGAGGTGTTTGGAGGTGTTCCGCTGGCGGCGGTGGGCGGAGCTGGGGCGGCGTAGAGAGAGTGAAGAGAGAGAGAAGAGAGAAGAAGGAGAGGGAAAGAAGAGAGAGGAAATAAGGGGAAAATGGGGAAAATTTTTGGGGATTTTAGGCTTTAAATACCTAGGATGAAAATCAAACTAGGACCGTTGGATTAAATCAAAATGGGTGGATGAGATTGAATCTTGTCACTTAACCAAAATGACATAGTTTCAAGACAAAACTACGTCGTTTTAAGCTTTTCTTGGCAGCCCCCTTTTGGACTGGGTTTGGGCTCTTTGGGCTTAAAATTTTGGCCAATTTTGGCACAATTTTAATTAAATTACACTAGCCCAAACCCCACCCCATTTATCAAACCATTACTCAACTCTTAAAACCTATACATATACAAATAAGAACAAACACACACACACACATACATATATATATATATATGGCGAAAATTATATATATATATAAGGCGAAAATTAGGCATTTACAGCAAGGAGAAGTATCAATTTGAAGGTAATTCAGAAGGAACTCAGAGAAATAGGACATCTTGGTAGTAGGTTGGATCAGCATGGTAATGGGTATGATCGGGTCGTTGGGTACTTATGAGGTGGCGAGTCTCTACAGGTGTTTTGGGGCAATGCTCTTGGGTTTTGATGACCTGCGTGGCTTGGTTGGGTTAGAGGGATTCAATTATGTCGGCTTGGTTATGTGCAATTGAGCTTCAAAGAGTTCTCGATGGTATCTACCATGGTTTGAGGTGTATGTTTTCTATTGGTGTGTGAAACATGTTGCGTACTATGATTTTTCTCCCGGATAAGATCAAATGGAAGGTTCCTGGATGATTGAGTATGTAGTTGCTGTGACTCGGAGTGGATTACGAGATTTTCCTACTTTCATGTGATGGAATGATAGATGCGTTGTGTTGTATGTGATTGAGATTTGCATGTGTAAGGTCACGGTTTAGTTTTGAAGGGGATGTCATGAATCCTTAGGCAGCATGGACGGTTTCAGATGACATGGTAAATGATATTACTATTTGGTATTGCTTGATGAGAGTGTACATTTCAGAAAGGGGACTGTGTTTTGATTTATGGATACTTCATTGGCATTGTGGCATTCTCCTGGTTGATCGACTACTGATTTTCAGAAATTCCTATGTGCCATGGAAGAATTATAGAAGTATTCCTCGTGGGATGATCGTGTATGAGAGATATGTTAGACATTCGGGCGATGGAGTTTCAGATAAAATATGGTGATTCATGTGTTCTATGGATTTGGAGATTGGGAGTTCTCAGGAGTAGATTGTTTCATGGTTGTGGACTATGAAGTTGTGGACGAAGCTAGCCAGATGATAGTATGTGTTATGATTCAGTTATTGTGGACTTTCGGAGGATTATTTATCTATTTGTGGGTGAGTAGAGCTGATTTGGGGGTCCATTGGTAGGCCCAATTAGGATGTGTAGTCTACACCGAGCCGGATTGGTTGGCTCCATACTACTATTATTGAGCGACGTGCCTTTCTGTTGTTGTTGAGCTTATTTGTGTTCTGAAATGATCTGTGATCTACTCTTCTATGCTACGAGGGGTTGCGATTCATGGGTTATATGCACACAGTGCAGTTCTATTTGGATTTTATAGCGGAATTTGAGCGAGGAGTATTTGGGTATTGCATGATTGATTGCGCGTTGGCTATGTCCTTTCCGGATTGTGGTATTGTGTCATTTACCCTCAGTGGTTATGGTAATGCACTTTGGGTACTTGATGTCGAATTTCGCATGGTTATTTATTTTGAGCAAGGAGGCTCGAGGTATATAATATGGATCAGCGTTTGGATGGGGCACACATTGTAGCAGATTTATATTGAGGTATGATCCTTTGTGTTAGATTTGTGTGTTTTGGTTTTGCGGTGTGTGATGGGTTCTTAGCAGTGCGTTGTGGTGGTACCCGTTGAGCTTGTGGGACAATTCTCTTGTTTGAGTCATTTTCCATGTTTGAGTACATTCAGAATGTTGCTTATTGGTGCACAAATTGCACGGGTTGTGACTTTAGATTGTATTAATGTGTCATGTCACTAGAGTGGTCGTGTTGGATTAGATGGGGTCATTGGACCTAGAATGGATAGTATCGAAATTGATTAAAGCATGGTTGGAAGAATAATATCAAAAGTTGGCTTAGAAATTTGCTATAGTTCTTGTCGAAGGAGAGGGAGCTGCATGACTTGTTGGTCTGATGAATGGTAATGAGTTTCTGCGTGTTTCTTTATTCATTGGTAGTGTAAAAAGGTTTTAGAATGAGGCTATGTTTGGTATGAGGTTTATTATCGGTATCGGGTTATTTTGAGCAACTACTGTGATTGGAATTTATCGCTATGAGTATTTGAGTTATGTGGTATATCATGTGATTAAATCTTTAGTTATGGCGAATGATTGATACAGCTTGTTCAGACTTATACAGTATGTAGATGCAAGATTTTGATCTTATAGAAATTTCGAGTGTTGGAAATTGGATTCTAAGCCTTATAGGCTAAGTTTGGAGTAATGATCTTCAGTTATGCTGTGTTGTCGAGCCTATATGGGATAAGGTGATGTGGGATTATACTTGGGTATGTGCATGGTAAGGTTACACTGTGGTTTGAGGGCTTTGAGAACAACTCTAAGGCACGTTCGAGGACGAACACATGTTTAAATGGGGGAGGATGTAACGACCTGACCGGTCATTTTGAGCATTTGCACTTCGCTCGGTAGTACGGGCATGAGTAGCACCGTATGATGTATTATGACTTATGTGAATCGTTGGTTTTAGTTTTCAGGTTATTCAGAATTGATTTGAAAAAAGATTTTCAACTAAGAAGCTTTAAATTGGAAGAGTTGACCAAGTTTGACTTTTTAGTATTTGACCTCGGATTGGAGTTTTGATGGTTCCGTTAGCTCTATTAGGTAATTTTGGACTTAGGAGCATCTGGATTATGATTTGGAGGTTCGCAGTAGAATTTGGCTTGAAATGGCGAAAGTTGAATTTTGGAAAGTTTGACCGGGAGTGGACTTTTTGATATAGGGTCGGATTCCTACTTCGAAAGTTGGAGCAGGTCCGTAATGTCAAATATGACTTATGTGCAAAATTTGAGGTCAATCGGACGTGATTTGATACGTTTCGACATCGGTTGTGAAAGTTTGAAGTTTTAAAGTTCATTGATTTTGAATTGAGGTGTGATTCATCGTTTCAATGTTGTTATGTGTCTTTTGAGGCCTCGAGTAGGTCCATGTTATGTTATGGGACTTGTTTGTATGTTTGGACGAGGTCCCGAGGGGCTCGAGCATGTTTCAAATTGATTTCGGATCATTTTCCTTAATGTTTACACTGCTGTGTTCTACTGGTTTCTGGTGTCTCAGTCCTTCATCCCATTCGTGTGGAAAGTGTCGCGAACGCATAGTGTATTTTGATGGCAGCATCATTTCTCCATCGCATTCGCAAATATTGGGCGGCGTTCGCATAGAGTTGGGGAAAGTATTCTTCGCGTTCGCGCATGAGGGACCACGTTCGCACGGTTGAGCTTGGAGCTAGAGCTGGATGTCTTTCTTCATCGCGTTCGCGTAGTCGGAGCCACGTTCATTAAGGTTTGAGCCAGCTGTGAGTCACGTTCGCGAGGTATTTACTATTGATACCCAATTTTTTCCTATATTTTTAATATGCAAAATACCTTCAAAATAGCATATATATACATACATAAGCATATCCAAGGGTTTTATTATTTTTCCATAATTTTAAAGGGGTTTTAATTGATTTATTTCCCCTTTTTTATCCATAAAAACTCAATAATTATTTCCAAAATTATTATTTTTGATAATTCATCTATTTAATTTCTATATTTATGCCAAAATATGGCCAAGGTAATTTTTACATATTTTTTATAATTACATTTAGTATTTTTAAAGCTAAATTGCACATAATTGCAATATTAGCCCTTTTAAGGTTTAATTAGGTTTTATATTCATAAAATTGGATCCTGTATTTTGTTTAATTGTTAATTATTTACTATAAATCAATTTATCCCTTTAAATTAGTTTTCAAAAATTATTTATTATTTTTATAAAATATAGGGAAAAACTGGCTTAGCCAAATTTGGCTTTTAATTATGGCCAAAATTGGACCCCAATTCCCAGCCCATTTTCAATTAAAACTGGAGCCCAAACCGGATCCCCACCTATCCATCCAATCTGGACTGTTGATCATTCATATCAACGGTCCCCAGCTCTCCTTCCTAAATTAAACCAAACGACCCCCCCCCAAACCCTCTCATTTCTTACTCAACCGACTCTCATCTCTCTCTCTCTCTCTCTCTATATATATATCTATCTCTGGTTCTCTCTAGAACCTTTCCCCCTCCCCTCCTCTCCGATGAACTTTACCCACCTTCTCCGGCCATCTCCTTGCTTGAATCCATGGTGGTCTCACCACCTATCAGCCTTATGGCTCCCTCTTGAACGTGTATCACCATTTTGAGGCCTTCAAGTGAACCAGAGGCGGTTCACTCGCCTCCCATGATTTTTCATGCCATTTTCCGGCCATCAATGACCGTTCGAGTAAGATCTGCAACTTTTATGGCTAGATCGGTAACTGTTCAAGGTTTTCTTACTTTCTCTAGGTTCTCCGAAACCCTAACTTTAAAGACTTTCTGATTTTCTTTCAGATCTGTCTTAGATCTGTGTATGTTATGAACCTCCTGGTGTTTTTCTCAAAGGTTTTTTTGATTTTTCAAAGTGATTCTTCGTCTTCAAGATTATGGTTTCTTAGACCCTTTTAAAAGACTTCTCCTCTGATTTTCAGTATTGTCTTATGATTTTACTATGTTTAAACTATTTGTTTATGTTTTCTTCTACTTGATTCATCTTGTTGAAAACGCTAAGTATTTTTGGTTCTATCCGAGATTTTGGAACTGTCTTTGTGTATTTTGTATGAATACTTGTTTCGATTGAGTTCTCTATGGTTAGATCCTTTTCTTTGTTTATTTTAACTGATTCTGAGTTCTCACCGCTTTTAACTCAACTCTGTTAAAATCCTAATTTCTTAAAGATTTCACTCATTTGTTATTGTGAGTTTTAAAGACTTCATTTACTTGTTTCTATGTGTTGGTCTGATCTCCTTTACATGTTGCTATGTGTCAGACTGGTTTCTTCATTTTGGTTCTATGTGTTGGCCATGACTACTTGACTTTGTTGATTACCATGCTTCGAGTAGTCCTTAGCCTACTCATGTCACATTTGTATGTTTGTGTTCATCTAGTTTGCTTTTTTTTGTCAATATGTTTGTCCCTGCATGTCTGATATGCCTATTCATTCTTTTCTATTTATATGTCAAAGTGCAAAATCATGACTCCCTTTTGATTGATCCTGATTCCCTTAAGTTACGGTTTGATTGCAAGTTACTTATAAACCCCTAAATTTCACTCATTTGTTTAAAGTTGATTGATTCCATTCCTTATTTACTGTGGTGCTTCATTCTTGCTGAATCCTTTCCTCAAATTAAGTATATTATGTACTTAGACTCAATTATATACTTTATACTTTTACGACCCCTTATATGGTAAAAATCAATATTTCTCAAACTGATTTTCTTTCCTTAAGTTATCCCTGTTAGTATCCGTTAAGCTGTAATTCCTTGTTTAAAGGGGAGTACTTGTATTAATGGGATTCTAATTGTGATTACTTCCATATTTTTGCTAAACCTTTACTTGTTACCTTATTTTCTACCAATTTTTCAAAGCTATAAATACTCTACCCTCTCTTCTCTAAACACACGAACAATAGTTCAGAACACACACATACACATTCAAACTCTCTCTTCTTTCTCTACTACTTTGTGCTACTGCTTTGCCTAGCCGGCTAAAAGCCAAGGCTAGGATGTGGAACTCTGATTGCTTTACTTTTTCTGCACTTTGCTTCCTCAACTGGTATGTCCTAGTTTAATTTTAAAGCCTCAACAACAACGGGCTTCTATTGTCTACTTCTACTTGTGGTTCTGTTGTGAAACCTCCAGTTGAGTTATATTACTAGCATGCTATTAAGTCTCCCCTTCCTTTTAAATTAATGCATTCCCTTATGTGTGTTTCAAAGCATGCCTTGTTAATCATTTACCGTGTAATTACCATCTTATGAACCCCAAATCCCTATCCCTTTAATATGTTTATGTTCTTCCCGACTAGTTTGAGATTGTGCCAGTATCAACTATTGTTGTGCATGTCCAAACCAGACCCTTGCTGGGGTTATGTGTTTACAGTCAAATGCCTGTGTATCCCAAATCCTTTGACCCCCCTGTGTGACTACTGATTCTGTGCGTGATCCCATCTTAAGGTGTTTGAGTTTTGTTTACTACTACAACTACTTTCAATCATCTCTATTATTGATTGCTTTCAAAATGGATTTGTCAGTCCAGTTTTTAAACAAACTCCTTTCAAACTCTGTCAAGCACTCTCACATATATTTTTAGGCTACTAGGTTCTGCCCCTTTTGTGTGAGCCTTGCTTTGGGACCCTTGAACTCCCTCTGAACCTGGACATATAAGAGCTAGCCCTTCCACACTGCACTTACTCTTGGTTATGCAATATGGGTTTGAGCACTGCCCGGGATCCTTTGAGGTCCTTAGGGAACTCTGACACACCCAGATATGAGAAGGCTATGGAACAATTTTGGCATTTGAGGTGGTTTATTACATAACTCAGAGAGGAAGTCCTAATCAGGCTTCCTATAGTGTAGCTTCTTATTTTTCACTTCTATTTATGTAATTCATTCACATGGCATGTAATAATTTGTAAACAAGTATTGGGGTGGCTAGTGAAAAGGGATGGGGTAAATATGCATGCTATAATTTGTTGAGGGTAGAAAACTTGTTATTAGGTTCATATTCCTAATTGTGCAATAGAAACCATGTTTAGGATTCATACATGCACTAGAAATCATGTTCTTTTGACCTATATTTCTTGCTTCAACACCTCATTCATCAATCCATGCTTTATGTCTATCATTTAAAAATCCTGCTCCTAGGACAAATAACAACATTAGCATAAAACTGTTACTCATGAAGTCGTATTACAACAATTCTGCAACTCTTGTGTACATTTAGAAAATCATTCCTTAGGGATTCTGTTTTTTCAACAACCCTACCATTCATATGTGCATATTAGATATCATGTTTTATTATCCTATTTGCATTTTGTTTTAAATTCCTAGTTAATTACTGATTCATGAAATGGTAGTAAAGTAATAATTTTCACATCGTGAAGTTTCTGAATAAATTTGGTAACAATCTCTGCAATTAGAACAACATGTTTTAGGTAAAAAAAATAATCTCCAAATTGTCTTAATATCTTTGAATAACTACTGCATATTGCTTTACGCCTAGGCAAACCTTAGGTAATTACTTAAATAAAACTGGAATTGCCTTTGTTTAATTATCAACCGTTAAAATCAGTAGGCAAACCTGATTCAGACTTCTTTTTTGAGTCATGTAATAAATCTGGTTCTGATGTTATAACTTAAACACCCTGCTTTAGGATTCTGAATTCAGACCTTAATTGTGTATGAGTCATGCTGTCTATGTGCATTATTTGTGGAGGCATATCTGAGCCTTCTGCTTGTTTCTGTATTTTTCCCCTTTAAATGCAGTCCTACTTGTTTTGTATGTCGCCTTAGAATTTTGCCTTTAAACATGAGGGTCTGCCTAGAACCTCCTTATAGGATAGGAGTCCTAAATTCCTCCGGGACTGATAGGAAGGGACGGGTAACAACATGTAATAAGAGTCGAGACCAACCTTCGCTTAATGACCTTTACGGGGTGGAAAGGATAGATATGAATACGATAACCGATGCGCTAATACCACGTGTATCCCCTCTTTCGAGGAGTTTCATACCGGGTATTGTATTGATGTGATCTATAGTACAAACAAACATAGGACACCCCCTTTACATTCATAAGCATGCTTAGATTGTAACTCTTTTCAAAACCTTGCTTTCATTAATCGTTTTCAAACACTTGTGTACTTAAATCCCCTATTATTTGAGCCCTACTTGTCTATTTGCTAGTTGCACAAATTCACAAAAACTGACTGGCCGGGAACCACACTAGTGGATCCTGAGGGGTGCCTAACACCTTCCCCTTAGGATAATTTCAAGCCCTTTCCCTATCTCTGGTTATCAAACGTAGTTGTAGATGAACCTTATGGGTGCCCTAATGCACCTTAAAATCATTAGGTGGCGACTTTTCAAAAATGCAAACCCCATTCCCAAAAGGAATGAGTTGTCCAATGCCAAAGTGTCATGAACCCGATCCCGCGAGGGACAAAAAGGGGGCGCGACAGCATGGCGACTCTGTTGGGGATTTTTTTAGGCTTTTACCAATTCAGATTATTCTTGTGAATTTGTACTCCCCCTATGTTCAATTACTTGTTTAATTTCTTTTAGCATTTAATTTCTTCTTCAAAAGCAAAACTGACATATCTTTCTTGTTTCTTTCCTTTACTGTTGCTTTAAATTATGAAACTGTTGTATTTATTGCTTTCTTAAACGTGCAAATATATGTCAACATTCTTTTAATTATTGCATAATCATGCTTAACATCATACTCCACTCGTGCCAAACAAATACTATAGCAACACTTGATGAGTGGTTGCGCTCTTCCTATATCATTACCCCCTAAATTCGGAAAGGCTTATTTGCGGTAAAACTAGTCGATCAGCGGTGCAGTCGACAGTTCCGTACCTTCCCCCTTGAGTTCTCCGCTCAAGGGTTCCAGTATAAAACCCCATAGAAACCTTACTCTGTTTAAATTGTGCATGCATCATGGTCAAACCTAGCCGGGTTAGTTATGTTGTCCACATAATGGTCCTTTAAGATAACCTTGTCCAAAAGTCCACTGGGTTTCCCTAAACCCAAACGGACATCATCACGTTCTGTGTATTTATTTGGAGAACTAAATGCTTCATGCCTATTGTTGATGATAAATAGTCGAGTCCGGTAGGGGTATGGTTTTAACCCTTTTGTTTTGCAGAAAATAAAGAAAGAGGTCCCAGCTTCGGTATGGTTAGCACACACTTACTCTTGCTACACTGGTGGAGGAGTCTTCCATCAAATGACCAAATGAATGAGTTGAAAGAGAGGGCCGCCAAAGCTAGCAAAAAGTTGGTATATCTAGAATACAACCTACTGGAATTGGAAGGAAAAGTGAGGAAGAGAGTCATCGACTGCCAGAATGCTGAGGGAAATGAAGGAGAACATTTGGCAAAGGCAATTTTACTGGTGAACTTATGCGAACTGGAGGATTTGATCAACGAGAATATTTAACCTGAGGAAAGTCCTTCTGGGACCAAATAGATAGGAATTTACTTTTTTGTTTTATGAACGTGATAAGGACAATGGCCATTAGTGACTTTTATTCCTTACTTATTTAGTGTCATTTTGGGATTCGTCTATTTTTATCAATAAAATGAGGCATTTAGCATGTTAAGTTCTCCAAATCAATTTGTCGCTAGGCCTACCTGGGGAACAAAAGAGGTTCCCAAATTAGGACACGTTTTACATTCCCGCACTATGTGTTTAAATATTATAATACTTCTTATAATCCTCACTGACTTGGTTACCTTTAGTTTTTATTATTCCCCTCCCGAAAGGTTAGTTCGTGCACTCTGGCATCATTATCTTACTTCACAAGATCCAGGGGCCCTCCACCCACTCCTTCTCTTAGTCCCATTAAAGGCAAGAACAAAGGGCTCGATAAGAACCTCCAAGGAATCTCTAAACCCATAAAACCCAAGAAACATGGCACTACCTTCGGCTTGGGATATGAATACACTTGGGAAGAGTTCAATAACTGGTTGCCACCATGGAGAGGTTCTTACTATCTACTAGAGCAGCCGATATCGCATCTAGAGCAGACTTTCCAACAGGCTGACATTATTTATGAGTCAGATGAAGAAGAAGCACTTGCAGCAGTTAAGAACCTATTTTTAGAGGACAGTGATATGGATTGTTGTGTTATTCTCGAGGAGGAGGGGGAGGAAGACCGTTTCATACAAGCCATGAGCAAAGGGGCACATATCAATAATTGGACCATTAGGACAACCAAAGCCCGACGAGCCTCGGGGTAGCAAGGCTAAAACAAGCACTATTCACTATTTTATTTACTAAATGATTTTCTTTTAGCATTTTTAAATTCTCGCAATAAGATCTTTGATGTTCAAAATAGTTATTCAATTTATCAAAAGCATTTTGATTTTTCTGAATTAATAGTTATTGCTATTGTTTTTCTCTCCTCACTTTACCCATACAGCATTACTATTACTTGTCTTGACGAACCAATAATTGTGACATGCAATGAGACAACGTAACAAACAGACATTTATTCATAGGAAGATGACATACCTGACAAGATTGTCAAAGAAGTTGAGAACTTTGAGAGCAGACCTAAGTCCAACCTGGACGAGACTGAAATTGTCAACGTGGGAGATGCAGAAAATGTCAAGGAAACAAGAATCAACATTCACCTATCGCCAATAGAGAAGAAGGAATACACAGAATTTCTAAAGGAGTGTGAGGACATATTTGCCTAGTCATATGATGACATGACTGGTATGAGTACGTCTATTGTGGCTCACAAACTGCCGACCGATCCAATGTGTCCACCGGTAAAGCAAAAGCTCAGAAAGTTCAAGCCTGATATGAGTTTGAAAATCAAGGAAGAAGTCAAGAAGCAGGTCAAAGTTAAGGTTCTCAGGGTAGTAGAATACCCGACATGGTTAGCCAACATTGTGCTAGTGCCAAAAATGGATGGGAAGGTCAGAGTCTGTGTCGACTACCGGGATCTCAACCAGGCCAGTCCAAAAGGCAACTTCCCTTTGCCAAATATACACATCTTGATTGACAATTGCGCCAAGCATGAGCTACAATCATTCGTATATTGCTTCGCTGGTTATCATCAGATCTGGATGGATGAGGAAGATGCTGAGAAAGCGACTTTCATTATGCCATGGGGAGTGTACTATTACAAGATGATGCCATTCGGCCTGAAGAATGCAGGGGCCACCTACATGAGGGCTATGACTACCATTTTCCATGATATGATACACAAGGAGATAGAGGTATATATGGATAATGTTGTTATCAAATACAAGAAGGACACCGACCACATGGAAGATCTAAGGAAGTTCTTCAATAGACTACGGAGGTACAGCCTGAAACTAAACCCCGCAAAGTGCGCATTTGGGATTCCTGCTGGGAAATTGCTTGGGTTTATTATGAGCCGCTGAGGAATAGAACTGGATCCATCGAAAGTCAAAGCCATTCAAGAACTACCACCGCCAAAGAACAAGAAGGATGTGATGAGTTTCCTGGGAAGGCTTAACTGCATCAGTCGATTCATAGCACAATCTACATTTATCTGTGAGCCATTCTTGAAAATGTTGAAGAAGGACGCCGCTACCAAATGGACCGATGACTGCCAAAAGGCCTTCGACAAAATCAAAGAGTACCTGTCAATACCACCAATCTTAGTCCCACCCAAGCTAGATAAACCCTTATTACTCTACCTTGTAGTGTTAGATGGCGCTTTCAGCTGCGTTCTGGGGCAGCACGATGAAACAGGAAGGAAGGAACAAGCCCTTTATTATCTCAGTAAGAAGTTTACCCCGTACGAGGCCCGGTATTCTCTATTGGAATGCACCTGTTATGCTTTGACTTGGGTAGCTTAGAAGCTGAGACATTACTCTGTGCCTATACTACATATCTCATATCGAGAATGGATCCCTTGAAGTACATCTTTCAGAAGCCCATGCCCACCGGCAAGCTAGCTAAGTGGCAAATCCTGTTGAGTGAGTTCAACATTGTTTACGTAACTCAGAAAGCGGTCAAGGTACAGGCACTGGCAGACCACCTTGCTAAAAACCCGTGGATGGAGGATACGAACCCTTGAAAATGTATTTTCCTGATGAAGAGGTATCATTCATATGAGAAGACGTTGCAGAATCCTATGATGGTTGGATAATGTTCTTCGATGGAGCGGCAAACTTCAAAGGAGTTGGCATAGGAGCAGTCCAAATATCAGAAATCGGACAACATTATCCGGTGTCTGCCAAACTCAGGTTCCCTTGCACCAACAATATGGCCGAGTATGAAGCCAGCATCTGAGGACTCAAAATGGCCATTGACATGAACATTCAAGAGCTCCTAATGATTGGAGATTCAGACTTACTTATACATCAGGTACGAGAAGAATGGGCAACCAAGAACTCCAAGATACTCCCATATCTGCATCATGTATAGGGATTGAGAAAGAGGTTCACGAAGATGGAATTCCAGCATTTTCCTAGAGTCCAGAATGAGTTCGCCGATGCATTGGCTACCCTATCATCTATGATACAACATCCAGACAAGAATTTCATTGATCCCATTCTGGTGAAAATCCATAATCAACCAGCTTACTGCACCCATGTTGAAGAGGAAGCAGACGGAAAGCCTTGGTTTCATGATATAAAGGAATATTTGGCAAAAGGAGATTATCCGGAGCTTGCTAATCCTATTCAGAAATGCACACTTCGGAGATTGTGCAACAACTTCTTTTATAGCAGAGAAATCCTGTATAGGAGGACTCCCGACTTAGGATTGTTGAAATGTGTCGACGCAAAGGAAGCATCCAGGATATTAGAGGAAATTCATGCAAGGACATGCAGTCCACATATGAACGGTTTTGTCTTAGCAAAGAAGATACTCCGGGCTGGTTACTTTTGGATGACTATGGAAACAGACTGCATCCAGTATGTCTGGAAATGCCACCGCTGTCAGATACATGCAGACATGATAAAGGTACCTCCGAGTGAGCTCAACACAACAAGCTCACCATGGCCGTTCGCCGGAATCGATGTTATTGGACCAATCGAGCCTGATGCTTCCAAGGGACACAGGTTTATCCTAGCAGCCATCGACTATTTCACCAAATGGGTCGAAGCAGCATCTTACAGAGCAGTGACTAAGAAAGTCATGGCAGAATTTGTCCGCGACCACATTGTTTGTCAATTCGGAATTCCAGAGTCAATCATCATTGATAATGGCTCCAACCTCAGCAGTGACTTGATGAAAGCTATGTGCGAAACCTTCAAGATCAGGCACAAGAATTCCACTGCCTATAGGCCTCAAATGAATGGAGCTGTAGAAACCGCTAACAAAAATATCAAGAAGATATTGAGAAAAATGATAGAGAGGCATAAATAGTGGCATGAGAAGTTATCATTTGCCCTTCTGGGATATCACACCACAGTTCGCACATCAGCTGGGGCAACCCCTTATATGCTAGTTTATGGTACCAAGGCTGTTATTCCCGCTGAGGTAGAAATTCCTTCCTAAGGATCATACAAGAAGCTGAGCTCGACGATGCGAAGTAGGTGAAAAGTCGTTATGAGAAACTAGCCCTTATAGACGGAAAGAGAATGAATGTAGTTTGCCATGGTCAACTCTATCAGAACAGAATGTCCAAAGCCTTCAACAAAAAAGTCAAACCAAGACAATTCACACCAAGGCAGCCGTTGTTGAAGAAAATATTTCCGCATCAAGATGAAGCCAAAGGAAAGTTCTCTCCCAACTGGCAGGGTCCATACATGGTTCACCGGGTTTTGACAGGAGGAGCCCTCATACTTGCAGAAATGGATGGAGAAGTCTGGCCAAAGCCGATCAACTCATATGCAGTCAAGCATTACTATGTGTAATCTTTATGCTTTCCTTATATGATGCAAATTGAACTACTCCTGACCTGATTCCTGTTTAAGAGGGGATACGTAGGCATCCCTATGGGTTTGGTCACAATTCAATAAAATTTTCATTTCCCCCCCCCCCCCCCCGCAATTGGAAACTGGGGTAGAATTTTGAGGAGGACCCTCAAAATTCCGATATAATTTCAGCTGATCGCCGCACGAGCCACAGTCAGAAGCTTCAACCCATCAAACTAGGGCATAATTTTGAGGAGGTCCCTCAAAATTCCGTAGCAGGGGAGGTTGCAATGTCCTGAACTACGTCACAGTCATTGGTTCATCTAAAAGCTTTTTTTAATTTATGTTATACTTTTACAAAATCATGCATGTTATTATTGAAACTGCTTTGTTTAGCAACACTACCCCAATAATACAGCCGGTATCACCAGATCAAATCCGAACAATTCAAGTAAAGTCGGCGGGGATACGAACTAACCTTCCCCCCTTACAAAACTCACAACTTTTCTTTGGATGCAGGCACTAGGACTGCGAAATCAGTAAACATATTGTATGCCACGGAACAAACATTGTTTAATAATACGACTCTCCGAACTGCTGCACTCACCAACATTTGCTATTAGTACACACTCGTGATGTTCCGTATGTCACAATGCTCCCGGTAATCACAACGCCGCAATCTGCTATCAGCTAAGAAAACTCTACTGTCATTTGTTATCTCATTTCTTGCATAAGGCTACCATTCTACCTTCTGAGACTAAACGTTGTCTCCATTTGCATATGCATTGCATAAGGCTACCATTCTTCCTTCCAAGGTTAAGATCTACCTCCATCTGCATTCTTGCATAAGACTACTATTCTGCCTTCCAATTTGCATAAGGCTACCATTCTGCCTTCCGAGACTAAACGCTATCTCCATCTGTATTCTTGCATAAGGCTACTATTCTGCCTTCCAATTTGCATAAGGCTACCATTATGCCTTCCGAGACTAGACGCTATCTCTATCCACATTCTTGCATAAGGCTACCATTCTGCCTTTCGAGGTTAAGCTCTACCTCCGTCTGCATCTGCATTGCATAAGGCTACTATTCTGCCTTCTAAACTGCATAAGGCTACCATTCTGCCTTCTGAGATTAAGCTCTACCTCCATTTGCATCCGCATCTTTGTATAAGGCTACTTTTCTTCCTTTCGAGGCTAAGCTCTGCCTCCAATTTTCTTCGAAACTAAGCACTATCTCAAGCACTATTTATTTCGCTTTTCTTACGGGATAAGCTCTGCCCTTCAATTCGCAAGACTAAGCTCTGTCTTGTCCATACTACTGTATCCTTCATGGGCTAAAATATCGCCAACTCATCCAAAGGCATCATCATTCGGAGGCACCATCTTCATATCCCGAGAACACCATGTCATGGCCTGAGGATCTCTTTCAATCTTTTGCATATCATTATTCAAAGGCATCATGGTTCGGAGGCACCATCCCCATAGCCCGAGAACATCATTTCATGGCCTTCGAATCCTTTATCATATGCTTCATGGCCCAGGACATCATGGTCTAAGGACATCATCCTTATCGTCCGAAGACAACCTTCATGGTCCAACGGGAATTTGCATCATATTTAAATTTACGCACAATATATGCTCGTATTGTGTATTTGCAGGTAAACCGGCGAGCAACGGTTATCTCAGCAGGATCGATCCCGCTCCAGTTCCCGCAGCCATATCAAACCTAACTATTTTCGTAAACTGCCCACTCACCCGGCTCTAGATATTACGTCCGTTCTTGAAATATCTTCAACGACATACTTCGCCGTTCGATCTTTAACTACATAAGAAATGATTTCTATAAAACCATAGATATGTAGGCATCTCAGAAGCCAGGGTGCCGCCTAAATCTTCTTCAAACCATTTCGCTCGGTCAAAATTGGCAATCATATCTTTACCCGACAACTCTTTCATCCTTCCTGGGTAAAGAGGGGCAGCTGTTGATACCCAATTTTTTTTGTATTTATTAATATGCAAAATACGTTCAAAATAGCATATATATGCATGCATAAGCATATCCAAGGGTTTTATTATTTTTCCATAATTTTAAAGGGTTTTTAATTGATTTATTTTCCCCTTTTTATCCATAAAAATCCAATAATTATTTCCAAAATTATTATTTTTTATAATTCATCTATTTAATTTCTATATTTATTCCAAAATATGGCCAATATAATTTTTATATATTTTTTATAATTATATTTAGTATTTTTAAAGCTAAATTACACATAATTGCAATATTAGCCCTTTTATGGTTTAGTTAGGTTTTATATTAATAAAATTGGATTCTGTATTTTTTTAATTATTAATTATGTATTATAAATCATTTTAGTCCTTAAATTAGTTTTCAAAAATTATTTATTATTTTTATAAAATAAATATGGAAAAACTGGCAATTTAAATTTTAGCCAAATTTGGCTTTTAATTATGGCCAAAATTGGACCCCAATTCCCAGCCCATTTTCAATTAAAACCGAAGCCCAAACCCGGATCCCCACCTACCTCATTCAATCTGGACCGTTGATCATTCATATCAACGGTCCCCAACTCCCCTTCCTAAATTAAACCAAACGACCCCCCCAAACCCTCTCATTTCTCACTCAACCGACTCTCATCTCTCTCTCTCTCTCTCTATCTCTCTCTATCTCTGGTTCTCTCTAGAACCTTTCCCTTTCCCCTCCTCTCCGATAAACTTCACCCACCTTCTCTGGCCATCTTCTTGCCTGAATCCATGGTGGTCTCACCACCTACCAGCCTTATGGCTCCCTCTTGAACGTGTATCACCGTTGTGAGGCCTTCAAGTGAACCAGAGGCGGTTCACTTGCCTCCCATAGTTTCTCATGCCATTTTTTGGCCATCTATGGCCGTTCGAGTAAGATCTGCAACTTTTCTGGCTAGATCGGTAACTCTTCAAGGTTTTCTTACTTTCTCTGGGTTCTCCGAAACCTTAACTTTAAAGACTTTTCGATTTTCTTTCAGATTTGTCTTAGATCCATGTATGTTATGAACCTCCTGGTGTTTTTCTCAAAGGTTTTTCCGATTTTTCAAAGTGATTCTCCGTCTTCAAGATTAGGGTTTCTTAGACCCTTTTAAAAGACTTCTCCTCTGATTTTCAGTATTGTCTTATAATTTTACTATGTTTAAATGGTTTGCTTATGTTTTCTTCTACCTGATTCATCGTGTTGAAAACCCTGAGTATTTTTGGTTCTATCCGAGGTTTTGGAACTGTCTTTGTTTATTTTGTATGAATACTTGTTTCGATTGAGTTCTTAAAGGTTAGATCCTTTTCATTATTTATTCTTAACTGATTCTGAGTTCTCACCGCTTTTAACTCAACTCTGTTAAAACCCTAAATTCTTAAAGATTTCCCTCATTTGTTACTGTGAGTTTTAAAAACTTCCTTTACTTGTTTCTGTGTATTGGTCTGATCTCCTTTACATGTTGCTATGTGTCAGACTGGTTTCTTAATTTTTGGTTCTATATGTTGGCCATGACTACTTGACTTTGTTGATACTATGCTTCGATTAGTCCTTAGCCTACTCATGTCACTTCTGTATATTTGTGTTCATCTAGTTTGCTTTTTTTTGCCAATATGTTTGACCCTGCATGTCTGATACGCCTGTTCATTGTTTTCTATTTATATGTCGAAGTGCAGAATCATGACTCCCTTTTGATTGATCCTGATTCCCTTAAGTTACGATTTGATTGCAAGGTTTACTTATACACCCCTAAATTTCACTCATTTGTTTAAAGTTGATTGATTCCATTCCATTATTTACTATGGTGCTTCATTCTTGCTGAATCCTTTCCTCAAATTAAGTATATTATGTACTTAGACTCAATTATATACTCTATACTTTTACCACCCCTTATATGGTAAAAATCAATCTAACTCAAACTGATTTCCTTTCCTTAAGTTATCCCTGTTAGTATTTGTTAAGCTGTAATTCCTTGTTTAAAGGAGAGTACTTGTATTAATAGGATTCTAATTGTGATTACTTCCATATTTGTGCTAAACCTTTACTTGTTACCTTATTTTCTACAAATTTTTCAAAGCTATAAATACTCTACCCTCTCTTCTCTGAACACACGAACAATAGTTCAGAACACACACGTACACATGCAAACTCTCTCTTCTTTCTCTACTACTTTGTGCTACTACTTTGCCTAGCCGGCTGAAAGCCAAGGCTAGGCTGTGGAACTCTGATTGCTTTACTTTTTCTGCACTTTGCTTCCTCAACTGGTATGTCCTAGTTTAATTTTAAAGCCTCAACAACAACGGGCTTCTATTGTCTACTTCTACTTGTGGTTCTGTTGTGAAACCTGTAGTTTAGTTACATTACTAGCATGCTATTATGTCTCCCCTTCCTTTTAAATTAATGCATTCCCTTATGTGTGTTTCAAAACATGCTTTGTTAATCAATTACCGTGTACTTACCATCTTATGAACCCCAAATCCCTATCCCTTCAATATGTTTATGTTCTTCCCGACTGGTTTGCGATTGTGCCAGTATCAGCTATTGCTGTGCATGTCCAAATCAGACCCTTGCTGGGGTTAAGTGTTTACAGTCAAATGTCTGTGTATCCCAAATCCTTTGACCCCCTATGTGACTACTGATTCTATGTGTGATCCCATCTTAAAGTGTTTGAGTTTTGTTTACTACTACAACTACTTTTGATCATCTCTGTTACTGATTGCTTTCAAAATGGACTTGTCAGTCTAGTTTTTAAACAAACTCCTTTCAAACTCTGTCAAGCACTCTCACATATATTCTTAGGCTACTAGGTTCTGCCCCTTTTGTGTGAGCCTTACTTTGGGACCCTTGAGCTCCTTCTGAACCTGGACACATAAGAGCTGACCCTTCCACACTCCACTTACTCTTGGTTATGCAATCTCGATGTGAGCACTACCCGGGATACCTTGAGGTCCTTAGGGAACTCTAACACACCCATATATGAGAAAGGCTATGGAACGATTGTTGCATTTGAGGTGGTTTATTACATAATTCAGAGAGGAAGTCCTAATCAGGCTTCCTATAGTGTAGCTTCTTATTTTTCACTTCTATTTATGTAATTCATTCACATGGCCTGTAATAATTTGTAAACAAGTATTGGGGTGTCTAGTGAAAAGGGATAGAGTAAATATGCATGTTATAATTTGTTGAGGGTACAAAACCTGTCATTAGGTTTATATTCCTAATTGTGAAATAGAAACCATGTTTAGGATTCATACATGCATTAGAAATCATGTTCTTAGGACCTATGTTTCTTGCTTCAACACCTCATTCATTAATCCATGCTTTATATCTATCACTTAGAAATCCTGCTCTTGGGACAAATAACAACATTGGCATAAAATTGTTACTCATGAAGTCGTATTTCAACAATTCTGCAACTCTTGTATACATTTAGAAATCATGCCTTAGGAATTCTGTTTTTTCAACAACCCTGCCATTCGCATGTGCATATTAGATATCATGTTCTAGGATCCTGTTTGCATTTTGTTTAAAACGCCTAGTTAATTACTTATTCATGAAAATGTAATAAAGTAATAATTTTCACATCGTGAAGTTTCTGAATAAATTTGGTAACAATCTCTGCAATTAGAACAACATGTTTTGGGTAAAACAATAATCTCCAAATTGTCTTAATAACTCTGAAAAACTACTGCATATTGTTTTACGCCTAGGCAAGCATTAGGTAATAACTTAAATAAAACTGGAATTGCCGTTGTTTAATTATCAACCTTTATCAGTAGGCAAACCTAATTCAGACTTCTTTTCTGAGTCATGTAATAAATCTGGTTATGATGTTATCACTTAAACACCCTGCTTTAGGATTCTGAATTCAGACCTTAATTGTGTTTGAGTCATGCTGTCTATGTGCATTATTTGTGGAGGCATATCTGAGCCTTCTGCTTGTTTCTCTGTTTTCTCCTTTAAATGCAGTCCTACTTGTTTTGTATGTCGCCTTAGTATTTTTCCTTTAAACCTGAGGGTCTGCCTAGAACCTCCTTATAGTATAGGAGTCCTAAATTCCTCTGGGACTAATAGGAAGGGACGGGTAACAGCATACAATAAGAGTCGAGACCAACCTTCGCTTAATGACCTTTACGGGGCGGGAAAGGGTAGATATGGATATGATGACCGGTGTGCTAATACCATGTGTAGCCCCTCTTTCGAGGAGTGTTATACCGATTATTGCTTTGATGTGATCCATATTACAAACAAACCTAGGACACCCACTTTACATTCATAAGCATGCTTAGATTGTAACTCTTTTCAAAACCTTGCTTTCATTAATCGTTTTCAAACATTTGTGTACTTAAATCCCCTATTATTTGAGCCCTACTTGTCTTATTACTAGTTGCACAAATTCACAAAAACTGTCTGGCCGGGAACCACACTAGTGGATCCTGAGGGGTGCCTAACACCTTTCCCTTAGGATAATTTCAAGCCCTTACCCTATCTCTAGTTATCAAATGTAGTTATAGATGAACCTTATGGGTACCCTAACGTACCTTAAAATCGTTAGGTGGAGACTCTTCAAAAATGCAAACCCCGTTCCCAAAAGAAATGAGTTATCCCATACCCAAAGTGTCATGAACCCGATCCCGCGAGGTAAAAAAAGGGGGTGCAACATTTACCGCGAACGTGAAGTGTATTATGGTGGAAGATTATTTTGTTCATCGCGAACGCGATGGTATTGCCGCATTCGCTAAAGAGGATGTCTGGGCAGAAGTATAAAGTACTCTATTTCTAGGGTTTTGGCCATTTCAATATTTTTGGAGCTATGGAGCTCGGAGGAGGCGATTCTTGAAGCAAGTTTCACCATATGAATTGGGTTAAGTGTTCTCTACTCGGTTTTGGTTTTATTTCATGAATCTATATTCGATTTTAGCTTTAGTTGATGAATTTTAAAGAGAAAAATTGGGGGTTTTGGCCTAAAGTTTCATAATGGGATTTTTTGAGTTTTAAACATCGATTCAGAGTCGGAATTGAGTGAAACTAGTATGGTTGAATTCATAATTGAATGGGTTGTCGAATTTTGTTAGTTTTGTCGGGTTCCGGGGCACGAGCCCAAGTGTGATTTTTGGGCTAGTTTTGGATTTTGATTAAGGATTCGATCTTTATCATTTGGAATTATTTCCTTGGGCTTTGTTTGATGTATTTGAGTTGCTTATGGCTAGTTTTGAGTCGTTCGGAGGTCGCTACGAGCGTGATGGAATTTTTGGAAAATTGCTTGTCTTGCTCGGTACTAGAATTGGCTTGTTCGAGATAAGTAACTCTTGTAAACTTAGTGCTGAGGGGTATGAAATACTGAATTACATGCTATGTGATTGATGATGAGGTGACACACATGCTAGGTGACGGGTGTGTAGGGGTGCACCGTATGAATAGTGACCCTATTATTTTTGTGGTACTGTGTAGTTACTTGATCTTATCTGTAATCATGAAATCTCTAAGTACTTGAGCTATTAACCTATGATACATGTTAGAAACCATGTCTTGGTTAAAAGCTTATTATGTTGGTACCCCTAGTGGTCGTTTCTTGCTGTCATCTCACAGATTTCATTTATATTTCGTACTCAGTCATATTTATGCATTCATATCATATGTTAGTCTCAGTTGTTATTTATTAATACATCATATCATTGTTGTCGGGCTAATTTCATGACATTGTGTCCCGTGAGTGAGGCTGGAGAGATTGATGACTGAGTAAGGTTGAGAGCCTGATTATGAGTGACAGTTATGGGATCGATATGCACGCCGCAACATGTTATATTGATTTATGCCTGGATCTGGCTTATGATAGCGCTTGGGCTGCAGGAGCCCCTCCAGAATTGAACACACTCCCAGTGAGCGTGGTTGATTATATTGATGGATGGATTTTCCCTAGACATGGATCTTGTTCGAAGCATTATATACCTAGAGATGGATCTTATCCACGGGCTGGATTGGCCCTACTCAGTACTGAGTGATTGTTGGTCAATCGATGTATATATTCCGGGATTGATCTTCCTTGGGCCGGATTGGCCATATACGGTACTGAGTGATTGGGCATGATGAGCAAAAAGTGTGAGACAATGAGAGTGAGTACTCTGAGAGTATGAGTACATGATTCATGTCTGAGATACTTGGAATTGACATGCACACATGACATACAGGCATATAGATGCATTTTTCCTCAAGTTGTACGGTATCACATTATTCATGACTTTTCACACATATTGATATGTGGGCATGGAGAGGTATTTCACACTTTATATCTGGAAAGAACTTGAAACATCTTATTTATTATGGAAAGAATTTTTGAAAAAATTATAGTTTTTTAACTATTTCACATTTCCGACGATTTCGGTAAAATTTTTGGGTTTTCATTGATATACTTGAAAAGCAAAACTATTTTTCTGGGGATTATGAAAAAGCCGAGCAGTTTAAATTCCAAGTCACTTCTTTTGCTATTTGTTTTACATTGTTATAAACTGTCGGTGGTTATTGGTGTTGGACCCGACCTATGTTCCAGTTCGTCACTACTTTTAATCTAAGGTTAGGTTTGTTACTTATTGAGTATATGGGGTCGGTTTTACTCATACTATGTTGTTGCTATGTTCGATGAGAGCTGGATTTGAAGATGCACCTGCGATCCTGTTGTAGCTACTTCTTGTTCATGGTAGCCTAGATTCATAAAACTCTGTTTATGTACTTTTCAGACAAATGATGTATTTACTTCGTACCAGCTTTGTAAACTCTATTCTTAGATGCTCATGATTTGTACAACCAGTACTTGGGGAATGTATAAGATTCATATAATTCCTTTTGTTTAATTGTCTTATTAATATTATTGGAATTAGATAGTTATTAGTTGGCTTACCTAGCATGTAAGGTTAGGTTCCATCACGACTAGTAAATTTTGGGTCGTGACATGTTTGGAGGTTAGTGGCATTCTGGTAGCGTACACTAAGGTGATTAAGGATATGTACGATAGTGTTAAGACACAGGTAAGAAATGTGGAAGGTGACTCGAAACACTTTTCAGTTGTGATGTGTTACACTAGGGATCGGCTTGTAGCCCATTTTTATTTTCCTTGACAAATGGATGCGTTGATGCAACACATTCAATGGGAGGTTCCATAGTGCATGTTATTACCCGATGACATAGTATTTATTGACGAGATGCGAGGCGGGGTTAACACATGTTTGGAGGTTTAGAGACAGACCTTGGAGTCTAAAGGTTTCAAATTGAAGAGCAAATTTAGTGACGGGACTCATGAAGCAGAAGTGGATGTGAAGCTTGATACTCAAGTTATCCCCAAGAGGGGTAGTTTCAAGTATCTCGGGTCTGTAATACAATAACATGAAAATTAATGAGTATGTCACACATCGTATTGGAGCGAGATGGATGAAATAAAGGCTCGCATACGGTGTTCTATATGATAGAAATGTGTCACTGAGACTTAAGGATAAATGCTACGGAGTATTAGCGAGACAACCTATGTTGTATGGGGATTAGTCTTGGCCAGACAAAAACTCCCATGTGTAAAAGATGAAAGTAGAAGAAATGAGGATACTGAGATGGATGTATGGGCACACCGGGAGAGATAAGGTTAAAATTAAATTTATTTGGGACAAAGTATAAGTGGCCCCATGGAGGACAATATAGTTCAAGAATGTTAAGAATAGAAACACTGATGCTTCTATTAGGAGGTGTTAGAGCCATGGCGGGTTTGAGAAGAGTTATAGGTAGGCCTAAGAACTTGTTGGGACCAAACACACATGCAAGTATACGTGCTCGTCAAGTAATAAAGTGACTCGAAAGTTGGATGTCGAACCCATAGATGCTTAGATTGATTGTTAACTAAGTAAACTAAAATCAATTAATTGTACAAGATATTTGAGAGTGATATTTTTCTATTAATATACTATTGCGGAAATTAAACAAATAACAACTAAATTATCAAGAATGCGATTTTGTATGACAAGATTTTAATTTAAAGGAGATGGAAATTCCAGGGTTGTGGTTGGTTTATCAATCCTATTAAGTTCAATAATCACACTCGTTAATCCAGATTATCTATTGTTGCTAATTAACCAGATCTTTTATATGAATAGCATGTTCCCACAATACTACTCGTCTGCCCACAATTTATCAACCCTATATTCCTATGGTATTGAGTCTATCATGAACGAATATAGTACGGTATTCAATTAAACAAGACTGTTATGTATATTCCTATCCTAACAGCAAAATCTTACCCCAAGACACGGGTTGAGAAACAAGCTTTCTCTGATTCTACTAAAATCTAAACACGACTTTCCCAAGATAGCATAGATAGTAAATAGAACTTAATTGCTGGCCAGACAGTTAAGAAATTATGCACAGAATTAGAGAAACAACCACAAGTTGATAATCCGAATTAACGAAGATGTAATTAATAAGCGTTAATAATCATGTCAACCACAACCCTAAAACGTAGAGTGCTTAGCCACTCATGTTCATAGTAACAATTTTCCAAGTATTTGCATAAACAAATTACTATGAAAAGAAAAAAGGATGAAGAACTCTATGATTTTCTCCTCCAAAAGTTGTTTATGTGATGTCCTTGCCTCCGGTCGCAAAGCTCCTTCAAAATAGCGTGTTTAGGTCTATTTATATGTTTAGGAAAAGACCTAAACGTTTAGGTCAAATACTAGTCAAGCTGGAAAATAAATTAAGTCTTCAAAACTCGGACTGGACCTCGCCCTAGGCCTGGCGTCGCCAGCCTAATACCTGCTTCAGCCTGGCCTTATCCTTGCAGCCAGCCTAACACCAGCCTCAACCTGGCCTTTGCCTTGCAGCGCCAGCCTAACGCCAGCTTCAGCCTGGCCTCGCCAGGCTAAAGCCTGGTTAAGCTGGCCTTTGCCTGGCCTCGCCTTTTCACTATTCTCGAGCATACTTTTAACATTTAAGTATCCTTTTTGCTATACTTTAATCTCTAATTCACCTACACATAAATACATAGAAAGACATTATTTTCGGGACTTTTGACATACTTTAGACCCAGAGAGAGCACGGAGCCACCGTGGTGGCCGAAACTCATCAAATTCCATCTTTCTTCCATCAAACATAGTAATCTTTACGTTTCTTTGAATGAATTGTTATTTTGCTACCATGTCCATGTGGATCTAAACTTCACCTTCTAGGGTTGTGGTTGTCATGAATATTGAAGTTTATTAATTACATCACCGTTAATTCGAGTTATCATCTTTGGTTGTTTCTCTAATTCTGTGCATAATTGCTTAATTATTTGGCCAGCAGTTGAGTTCTATTTACTATCGATGTTTGCTTTGTAAAGCCGTGTTTAGATTAGAGTAGAATTAGAGAGAGCTTGTTTCTGGACCCGTGGCTCAAGGAAAAATTTCACGGTTAGGATAGAAATATACCTAACAGTCTTGCTTAGTTGAATACCGTATTATATTCGTTCATGATAGACTAATACTATAGGAATATAGGGTTGATATATTATGGATAGATGGATCGTATGATGGGAACATGCTATTTATATTAATGATCCAGTCAACTAGAAATCATAAATAATTTGGATTAACAGGTGTAATTACGAACTCAATAGGATTGATAAACCGACCACAACCCTGGAATCTATATCTCCCTTGGTTACGTGTTTAAATTTCACAATAGTAGTTTTAAAAGAAAAACCAACTTTTGATTATCTTAGACATCCAATTGATTTTAGTTTGCTTAGTTTACAGTTAATCTAAGTCTCTATGGGTTCGACATCCGACTTTCGAGTTACTTTATTACTTGACGGTCACGTATACTTGCGTGTACTTGGGGAACCAACATGTATGAAGTTCCTAAGCTTTAAGGGACTGTTTAGCAGGAGGTATTAGAAAAAATAATGCAAGCATTAGCTTTGTGCACTACTAATCCCTTGTTTGGTATATTTTTTCCACATATGTATAACTAATATTTTGTATTAGTTATACATTCTATTTGGTATTATTCTATGTATAACTAATACATAGCAAATTATGGTATTAGCAATGGAAGAATTTTTAATACTTGCATAAGCATGGTTAAAGACATAATTGTACCTCAAATCCCTCAAAGTGTACAAAGTTAAAGAATGTGGAAGGCATTTTTGTAAACAACCAATTTTTTCTAGAAATTATACAATGCTTTAATATCGTCACGCCCCAAACCTGGGGAGGCGTAGTTGGCACTCGGTGCCGTATGGGCCCGAGTAAACCACTCTGCAACTCATGATCATTCGGCGAAAACTAGAACATACATAGGCCAACTTGGATGAACTGATTCTTTCTATTACTATCATGGGACAACATATCCCCAGCTCGTACTATGTAACTGTAAGTGGGCAAATGTTGTATCAGCGAGACTACTCAAAATATGAATACACACAGATCGTCAAGGTCTCTGACATGCTGTACATACTGAACCTATGTCGACAAAGACTCTAAGGGTATCTGACATCAAAATATGGTCAACATAGGACACAGACCTACCCATAAGTGTATATATACATAGGACCATCTGATAACCACTAGACTCGGTTGTACTCAGGATGAAATGGTGCTTTGCCAATCCTCAGTTGGATATCAATTCTGTCTATGATAAGAGCCTGTCAAATTGGATACCTGAACCTACAGGCATGAATGCAGTGCCCCGACGATGGTACATTAGTACAAAGAAATATACTAAGTATGTAAGACAGATAACATATGAATAACTTAATTAAAACCAAAATGACATGTATGCATGATATACTGAAAGAAATCTGGTGGGTCAATGAGATCCGAGAATCATACCTACCTTAATTCATAACATATCTAAGTATTGAATTATCCAACTTACCTTACAAATGATGTAGACTAAAAAGGGAAGGCCCCGTTAGCCGAGAATATTTAATGTCATATATACATCTAATTCATGTAATGATATACCTGAACTTGTTCCCATATTTTATCTGTAACGGAAACCATCATATTATGGAACTTCATCTATTACATTCTTATAGCCATCATACCTTATATCTGTATACTTACCTCAGATAGATCAAACATCTCTAGGGCTACATTGAAACATAAAAGTGCACTTACGCATTTCATAAGAGACCGTCCATAAGGCTCACTCATAAACATAAATAACATTTGGCTCGTACGCGTAACATAGTAGACCATCCGTACGAATCATAATACTGAGTCTGGCTATGCGTGGAACTGAGACCGTCCATAACCAACCTTCATTATGCACCTATGCGTTCATAGATCGTCCATAGGGATTCAATGTACACCTACACGTTCATCGACTGTCCGTAGGGATCATGTCTTATACATATTCATTTCATATCTCTCATGAATATATCATTCAATCATCAATATATAAACTCGTATTCATAAACATACAAGTTCGTGAGTAACTCGTTGCAATAACCAATCCTTATTCCTTAGCCACTTTCTACGTCATACTTTGTATTCTATATTATTTATCCATATAGAATGTTGTAACTATTTTGAAATTGCACTTCTATCCTTATTTCACATCACGACTCATTGCTGGGGATTACATGATTCTTTATACTTGTAGCTATGTAATATTCATAGCTTGTGAGGCTACCCGTTTTATATATACATATCCTTTCATCAATATGTAACAAGAGTTGTGGGATTTACGCTCTATCAACTTATATTCTTATTGATAAGCTTATCATATTTTGTAGTTTACGACTCCTTAGGTAACATATATCATCACGTAGCATCACCCTCATATATAATCAACCTTACTTAACTTGAGAGCAACGTAACTACCTTTGTGGGTCTCTATCAGTTTTGTGAACACAAACGTGTAACTATCGGAAGTCATGGAATATTTTTAGGTCAAAGCATTCTTATCTTTCTGCAAACTATATATTATGCTACCTTATTGAACTATTTGTATATAATCATCCCTCATTATTCACACACTATATTGCTTTTGATTTGTCAGACCATTCATACGTAATATTTAATTAACATCTAGACGTATTGTTACATATAAAATACAAGGACCTTTCGGAAGGCTCTATTTACTCCTTAAGGATACATAAAACTGCGACCAACACAAACCATTCAATATTCACATGACTATACTCGTGAACGGGCCTTAGTCGTCGGAATAGTACATTTACAAAGACTTGCCCCCTTGAATTCCTTGTAAGGGCAATGTAACTTACGCAATCATGTCAAATAAAAGAAAATAATACCTTACATACCTCATAATATCCAGTCAAATCCTCAAGCTAAATTAACCTACAACTCCTTTATCTACAAGCAATGAACAACACTATCATCATAATATGAATGCCATAACTTATCGCATTTGAACGACACATTTTATTCTACGAGAAAATGGATAACACTTTCCCTGTTTATATGACTTCCCACAAGTTACAACAACCAAGAACAGCCCAAACAACATCAACAATACTCATAATAAGCCTTTCAAAATAGTTTAACAACCCCGACGAGCGGCAAGCTCGATTTGTGACTAAAAAACTATAGTTTTAAAATCCTTCTTACTTTCAAAATTTATCAATAATAATAACTTCATATATTCAATTATCTCTACTAATTTACAGCCACAATGCAACTTTAAAATGACCCCATAACAGCCCCAAAAGTTCAGCAACTCAAAACTTATTTTTCAGATTACTAAAATACGTTTCCGACTTGTCTTTTCTTTCAAATCGAGAAACGCGACCAACAGTACATAATTAAGCCTATTCTCATATAAAACATCCATGAATTCAACTTAAAAATATGTGCACAAACATAAAACAATGACACAACCACAAACAACATACTACTCTTTCGAAACTCGCAAGTTCTCGTCGTTATGATCGAGCTACAACTCGTAGAAGTTTAGATAAGAGAAGAAAAGCATAAAATTACCTTGTAATGATTAGAACACACAAAATCTAGTCCCTCTACATCTAAAGTCAGTCCCCCAATGCAGCTAAAAGAAGGAGAAAGAGAAACTAGCAAGCTGACCGGGCTTTTCGGCACTAGAATCACATCGTAACACCCGAAATAACCTAGGGTTTGTGTAGAATTTTTGGGGAGGATTTGTAGGGGTTCAATATTACTTTATTGTTCTGAAAAATGGGTGAAATAAATGAGTTGATAAGCCCTTAAAATTCCCCTCTTGGTCGACTTTGGAGCTTTTAATTGAGGCCTCTCCTTTTGGCAAGTAGGTGATGCACCTACTTGTCACCTACCAGTCTCGTAAAAACGTGAATATCTCTCTACTCTAATGTTTCATCAATGAATGGTTAATCCCGTTAGAAACTAGACTCATAGATCTTCAATTAGGTAGATATACCATCCCGTAATTCCATATACATTGAGAGAAATAGTGAGCTACATTTGACCTAATTTTCAGCATATTTATGAATGTAACTTGTGATGATCTTTGCTAACTTTTGTTCCACAACTTGCTTGACTTTAAAATATAACACGCGACTATCATACGATTAAAACAAATCATAATATAATCTCCTTATAATGTTAAGCACCCTAGTCTCACCCCAAAAGTACATGTTATAACATTCCCAACTTGTCGACTTTTTATGAAACTTATTTTCTTTAATTCGTTTAGCTTCTAAGCCTTCAAACCCTCTTGGTACTTGGTATTCATGATCTTAAATATTTGTAACCTCCACGTTAACATGATGAACTTACTTTGTAAACTTTTTCAAAGATGATTTCATTTTTGAGCTTACATCAATTGACTTACGACGTACTCTTACGTACGAAATCATGGGGTGTAACAAATACACCAAACCAAATAGTACATAAGAATAATCTCACCATAACTAATGTCAATATAACTAATCGCAACATTACTAATAAATCATATTCAATATTATTCTTATACTTCCTACCAAACGATCCCTAAATTTTATGCTTGTTGAGAAGTCTAGTTTATAATTTTGTAAGCTAGTGCTAGCAATACATAGTTAGGATAGTAGATGGTCAACTTCTACTTGATTCCGTAACTCCACAAGTTTTTGGTAATATAATTTTTTTCTTTTTACAACAAAAAAAAATATTTTAGAAGATTGGTCAAATAGGAGTGCTAAAATTACCATAAAGCCTTTGTAATAATTATTGTCTGATACGTCAGGCGAAACAAATTGTAATATGAAAATTTTAGAGTTAAGGGCCTCCCTCCCTCCGAAGAGGGCAAACTTAAATTTTATTCTGATAATCACAATCATATAAGAGGTTTAACGAACATCTACAAACCTCTATGTAGCCCATTTACAAAGAGTTACATAAAAATCATAGATATGAATTTAGGGTTACTCTCTGAAAATCTCCTTCAGATTTTAGCAATATTGAAATGTGAATAGGAATTCTTTAAAATTCTTATACCAATTTTAACTAGTTAGATTCAACCCAAACCTTCAAAAATCAATAGACGACTTTGTCTTCTTCAACAGTCTAGCTCAACAACATCGAACAATTTGCCTTTCAAGTTTTTTTTTTTTTTAACCAAACTAATAGGTTACAAGTACCTTGTTTTATATTTTGATGATCTAACAAATTTACTATCAATAACCAGATAAGGAACCTATTACACATTCGCAAGACCTTAATATCAAAAGGTTCCAGCTTGGGATATGGTTCAACTCTTCAAGAGTTGAAGGAACAACTAAGGAAACAGGTCGTTACCAGCTCCCGAGGTAACTATACGAAGTCAATTCTCCAGCTAGAAAAGTTGCTGCCTGCACACGCTAGTACAGGAAAAGTGCAGAAGTCAGCTTTATGAGAAATGCTTTTTACCTACCTTGATTACATCATTGCAAGTGATGTCACACATGTATTATTAACATCAAGGAAGGTAAAACAAAAATCACTTGAACACTTATAAAATTCACTCAAGCACTTCAACAGTGATTAAGCTTCTGATCAACAATTCTCAAGTGTATCAAGAACAAAGAACAACACTACTATAGACCAGTTTTGTCATATCAAGTAATTGTATGTCCTTAGTTGAGTTGTACCTTTGTTAATGTTCTTACTTGTAACTCTTAATTATCTTACTTATAAGCAGTGTGTAGGAAACTCTTGTCAATCATAAACCCCCGTATTTATGTCTTGGCTAGAGTTAGTCAAGTTGTGAAGTCTTTGTAATAGAGGTATTATAAAATGGCTTGTAATAGGTATGTTACAAGTTAGTGAGGGATTAAGAGGTTAATTCTTAGGTTGCATAGGTTGTAATCTAAAAGTTGCTTAGTGGTTGTCACACCTCCTTTTTCACTACACCCCCGGGAAGGGTATAAAGTAGTTTTTTCAATAAAGGACAATCAAAATGGGATTTATTATTAAAAGATTCAGAGTTGCCATTTGGGAGATTTATGATGTCCCAAGTCACCGGTTGAATCCCGAATCAAGGAAAAGCTTGACTATGTTTAACAGCCCGCGAACATAGAAATCCGGGTAAGGAATTCTGTTAACCCAGGAGAGGGTGTTAGGCATTCCCGAATTTCGTAGTTCTAGCACGGTCGCTCAAATGTTATATTCGGCTTAATTGTCTGATTTTAAACAATTATGAACCTATGGTTCAGTTTTAACTTTAACTGCTTTTAGTCATTTTAAAAATATTGCAACGTTGTTAAAACATGTCTTGAACCACGTCGCATAAATGCACCCATGGTCTTCGACATATTTTAACATCGTTGAGATTTGGATTTGGGTCACATAAATGCGCACCCGAGTTTAGGAATGTACATTATTAAATAACGTGCCTAAAAGCGGCTATGCGTTGTTAACTTTGCGAGGGCCATGGAAATTTGCTAAATGGCACGCCTCGATGTCTAAAGATTAAATCAAACTAATTAAAACGAGGGCCATGCAATTGAAATTCTTGTTTGACATGGCACACATCGAGTTATTCTAACAAGAGGTTTCCAAGCTACACTATGAGGGCTATAACTATTGCACTTTAGTTTTGGATGTGAATATTGAGTTGCATTACAGAATCTGTGTGAATATAAGTTGTGGCATGACTTTGAACTTCAGCACATCATCCGTAATCATATACTTTCACAAGACATAAGTGGTCATTAATCATCCCTATAGCATACTTACCATCCACCTTTTGGTGAACTGTTTTTTTTAGGTTGATAGAATAGTTCATGAAGCTGAGAAGTTTGCTAAAGAGGACAAGGATAAGAGGGACTCCATGGACACAAAGAAACAAGCAGAATCTGAAAAAACAGTTAAAAGAGCTGGGAGGCAAGGTGCCAGCTGATGTCCAAAACCTTAGCTAAAATGCATTTATCATTATGCATACACATTATCAAGGTAAGTCTTCAATAGAAACGGGATAAGCTACTGCTAACCAAAACAAACTTTAACTTTTGAAGTCTCCATGACATACTATGAGCAACTTCGATCCTAATTACATCGAGTAGTGAGTTACTTCAATCAGCTATGAGCAACGCAATATTATAAACAGAGAATTTGCTAACCATTTCCTTCAGCTTACAGGGAAAATAGAACAAACCACAGATACTCTAGTGGTTCAACACAGTTCATACCAAAGCATGTACTCAACCAAGACCTCACGCCTATTAAACTTTTAGGCTAATAATTTCATTTCAAAACTCTCAAAGGGGCATACTAAGATCAAGTCAGTAGAAACATCAACCAAAGATCCCGATTTAGAGAGCAACATAACAGGATTCTCATTAACCAAAAAAAAAACATTCAACATATGTACTGACTCGACTAATGAACCATGACAACCATAGTAACCATGAAACTGAAATAAGATCTGAAATACAATCGACTAAACTGTTTAAACTATGAGACCAAGGTAAGGGTGAACAAAATTTTAGGAAAACTCAATCAAGGCAACATAACTTGGTTCAAAAATTTAACGTAAACTCATAATTTACTACTGATTTTTACTCATCTTACTCAAATCAACCTCTTGTTGCTTATGAAGGAAACTAAACATGTACAAAGCTATAGTTTAACAATTAGCACATAGAAGACTTCCAACAACTCTACTGCGAGTATACTTGAACCAATTGATTTGAGGTCAGCTTTAGTACAACCATTAACTAGTTGTGTGCTGAATCCTCAATCAAAACACCATAGCTAACAGTGAAAATCATTCTAGGTCGACCACACATTTCCAGTATAACATCTACAGAACTATTAGTTAACTCCCTGAACTTATGGCTCAAGCAATTCATTATGAACATCAGAGCATATTGCAAAGGAATCTCACCAGAAGAAACTGCACATATCGTTCAACTGAACATGATGAAATTTAACTCAGAATATACCTCGAGCCCGAATAACAATCACGACATACAGGAGGTGGAAGATGATTACTCAAATCGACTCTCATTGACTATATATACTCAAACACATACCACCACCGGGAATAGATTCAGTCAGCAAGAAATTCGATCATAACACAGAATAAACCACTCTAGACTGAATCTCATAGCTCAAAAACACTGAAACAAAACAGAGTCGCATAGAAATAAAGAGAGGAAAATTGAACCTGAAGTTGCAAATCTCTTTTATAACAATTATGGACTCGACAATACACTTCTCGACTCCAAATCCTAGCGAGGTTCACTAGCGAGTCAGCAGGATGACAGTAGAAAACCAAGCTTGAACTTCAATTGTTATCTCCTTGGACCTCAAATCCCGATTCAGAAAAGTAAAAGAAAATGTATATATGTTTCTCTTAAACTTTGAAAGAATTTTTCAAAGAAGAAAATAGACTCCGAAAACCATCCGTTCAAGAAGCCTTTCCGCCTTTTTCTTTTCGAATTATTTTTACCAGAGTCCCCCTTTCACAAAATCGGATCAGGCTTCTTTTGAAGAATCCTTGATGAATATGGGGCTCGGATTGAGTGAAATCAATCCAACGCCTCACACTCATCCAGCATCTCATCTTCAGAACCTTCCAATCGTATGATACAACTCGAATTCGAGAAAGTGAGAGGGGAGGGGAATCTTGCGTCAGAAACCATTAGCAACAGCAAGATGAGAGAAGGAGGGACGCGTGGGTTAAGGATTTGGGATTCACTCGCCCAAATTTGGATTAAATTTGGGGCTTGGTTCGAGTGAGAACGATGGAGGAACAGTGAGCGTCGTTTGTGCTCTTGACAGATTAGGGCTCTGTATTTTTGTGTGTGTAACTGAAGCTGGGTCGGGTTTGGAGGGCGTCTGGGCCGGGTCTGGGGTAATTTAGGCAAAAATTAGTTGGGCTTGGGAGATTAGAATTAAGAAAAACCCAAACTTTCAGCTTTCTTCTCCTTTTAATTCTTTTCAGTTTTTTCCAAAAATCCTTTTTCTTCTTTTTCCAAAATTAACATCTAAATTAAATCCTAAAACCTAATTAACCTCTCAAAACACTAATTAGAACTAAATGATAATTAACAAGATTAATTAAAAGAATAAATTTAAAAGAAGAACTACTCAAAAAATAAAAGTTGAAATTAAAATATTTTTTTCCGTTTTTATAAAATACAAATTAAAATAGAAAACCTGATTTAATTCCAAAACTAAACTAATTGTTTCCTCTAAAATTAATTAAGTCCTAATTTAAAAGAAAACTATGACAAATTCGAAAAGTAAAAATGCAAAGTGAACTATTTTTTGTGATTTTCCTTCATTTTTGTAACATTAAATAACTAATTATCCTAAAAAAATATAAAATTGGGTCCTAAATGCAAATACACTATTTCTGTATTTTTCACTAATTAAAGTGCAAACAATTAATAGAAAATGCCACAAAAATCCCCAAAATTGCAAACACTGAAAGAAATTATTTTGTTTTGAATTTATGGGAATAATTCATATAGGGCAAAAATCACGTGCTCACAACTGCCCCTCTTTGCCCGAAAACACGAAGAGTTTTCGTGCAAAGATAAAGTGAGCGGATACGAGCGATTTTTGCCCGTTTGAATACTCCGTGGGAAGCATTTTGAAAGGTTTGACTGCACCCTGCTTCCGAGGTTGCCTACATATCCTTGGCTATAAAGGAATCAGGTCAGTGTAGTTCGGGAAATTTTGGTAGCTGGGACTACCATGAAGCTGTGATTTCACTGTTGATGTTGTTGCTGCTACTGCTTACTGACCCCCCTTATTATACCATGATAAAATGAAAAGAAGCTAGACTAGACTATGATCTATGTATTACAAAATCCTATCTATATCTTCAGACTTGCTCTTGTGGTTCTTATTGCCTTGTTGGCTGGTATTCTCCTGGTGGAATCCCCTTGTTGCCGTCTTGAATTGTAATCTGAGATGTCCTTCCTTCCTCTAGGTGGACGCCTGGTTGCTGAAATTTGAATGTATCCCTTGTTCTACGGGTGGGTGCCTGATTGCTAAATTTGAAGTGTATTCCCTTGCTCTCCAGGTGGGCGCCTGATTGCTGAATTTGAAGTGTATTCCCTTGTTCTCTAGGTGGGCGCCTGATTTCTTGAAATGTATTCCCTTGTTCTCCAGGTGGGCGCCTGATTTCAACAAAATAGACAAAAACAAAGAAAACTTCTGCCCCAGTTTGGCATGCTACCAAATATCAGTAAGAACTTGAAAACTGAAACTTGAACTATACTCCCTTGTTTTCCAGGTGGGCGCCTGACTGCTGAACTTGAAATGTATTCCCTTGTTCTCCAGGTGGGACTGATTACTGAACTTGAAAAATATATTCCCTTGTTCTCCAGGTGGGCGTCTGATTGCTAAACTTGAAATGTATTCCATTGTTTTCCAGGTGGGCGCCTGATTGCTGAACTTGAATGTATTCCCTTGTTCTCCAGGTGGGCGCCTGATTGCTGAACTTAAAATTGTATTCCCTTTTTTTCCAGGTGGGCGCCTGATTGCTGAAACTTGAATGTATTCCCTTGTTCTCCAGGTGGGTGCCTGATTGCTGAACTTAAAACTATATTCCCTTGTTTTCCAGGTGTGCGCCTGATTGCTGAAACTTGAATGTATTCCCTTTTTTTCCAGGTGGGCGCCTGATTGCTGAAACTTGAATGTATTCCCTTGTTCTCCAGGTGGGCGCCTGATTGCTGAACTTGAATGTATTCTCTTGTTCTCCAGGTGGACACCTGATTTCAACAAAAATAGACAAAGACAAAGAAAACTTCTGCCCTAGTTTGGTGGCTGGGCACATCTGTGAGTGTTAATTGACATGTTGCCAAATATCTCTATGGATCTGAAAGCTAAATCTCATTATCCAGGAGGGCCCTAAAAATTTTAAATTAAATTCCATTATCTAGGAGGGTCCTGAAAATTTAAAAACTAAATCCCATTATCTAGGAGGGTCCTGAAAACTTAAAAAAAACTAAATCCCATTATCCAGGAGGGTCCTGAAAACTTAAAACTAAATCCCATTATCCAGGAGGGTGCTGAAATTTTGAAATTAAATTCCATTATCCAGGAGGGTCCTGAAAATTTAAAATTAAATCCCATTATCCAGGAGGGCCCTGAAAATTTTAAAATTAAATCTCATTATCCAGGGGGTCCTGAAAACTTAAAAACTAAATCCCATTATCCAGGAGGGTCCTGAAATTTTAAAATTAAATCTCATAATCCAGGAGGGTCCTGAAAATTAAAAATCAAACATTATCTTAAAAGTGACAATCTTACGGCTAAATTATATTACCCTACACTAGAATGTACGCTAAATATTGTTATCTAATTGAAATCTTAAAGCTAAGTCCCATTATTCAGGGGGGGTCCTGACAACTCTTAATTGAATCCTATCTTAAACATGCAAACTTTGAAACAAACTTATATTCCTTGGGGTACATTTATGCTAAACTTTGCTACTCGTGATTGTTTTGAATTTTAACTAGGTCCCATTTTCCCGGAGGGTTCTGAGAATTTCAAATTAAATCCCATTATCTAGGAGGGTCCTGAAAATTTCGAATATCAAACATGTCTGGTGCTTGCCTTTCCCCTGCGACGGATTTCCCCGAAACAACCGAAATTTTCTGCCCCTGTTTCAATCAAAGAAAAATCTTGTCAGTTTAAAATGTGATGGTTAGTTGACGGCATTCTTTGGTGAAGACCTCTCCGCTATCATGCTTTGTTTTGATTGGCTTCCTCTACACCGGCTAAGAACCGCTTGACTTTCCGACTGACTTTCAAACCCCCATGACTTTGGATGACCCGGGTGTTCTATACCGAACCGTTGTTTCACACCTCTGACCCCTTTAACTGAACCTCTGCATCTCCCATGAAATTACTAAATCATTCTGCCGATGGAACTTTTGCTGGCACTTTATCCCACTTTACACCATGCCATCTTTGGTGTACTCTGGCCGCACTATGCTTTGAAATTCCTTCTTATTTGCTTAAACAGAGCTGACATTGGGAACATCTTAGAGAAATAAACCCAAAAGAAATGAAATGCAATGACTTTCAGAGTTAAGGATAAGAAAATCCAAAACTGGAAGACTATCTGAAGAGGAAAAAGAAAAGAGACTTATCTGAGTGGAGCAGCTGGCACCAATGATCATGACATGCATTTCGGATTAATCGGCCCAATCTGTCCGACCAATCAACTTTCAGTTGCCATACTTTGCTGCCCTGGATTTTTCATAACCTGATTTCTTCACCAAAACCTTGACCTTGCTCGGCCTGCGGTGCCCCGAAGGGTTTTCTCAAACAAGCCTTTCTCATTTGTTTATCTCTCAACTCACTTTTGCCTTACCGTGTCCGTGAGGGTTTTCACCAATAAGACTCTCATTTTTAATTTCTCTCAGCTCCCGTCGCCTTATGGTGCCCGTGAGGGTTTTCACCAATAAGACTCTCTCATTTTCAATATTTTTTGCTTGGACCAGAGTGTTGCCCTTGATATGAATTACCTCTACTTGCTTGACTTGGCATCTCTCGAAGACTAATCGGAAGGTTTTTCTTTGGACCGTAATGTGGACTTTTGGATAAGGTTAGTAAGAAAGGATATCAAAGGCTCAAAACAATTCGAATGGGTTCAAAATTACAACTTTCGGAATCAGATTTCTGACAACAACCACAACTTCTGCCCCAATTTTTTTGCTTGGGGACTTTTGGATTTTATTTTGATGGGACCGAACCGTGAGGCTGCCTACGTATCTTTAAAAGGAATCAGGTCGAACGTAGTTCATGTCATAGGAATTGCTCTATTGATGTGATTTTCTCTTTTCTCTTTTTTTCTTTCTCTTTTTGTTGTTTTTCTCTTCTTTTTTTTCTTTTATTCTTTTCTTTCTCTTTTCTTTTTTTCTTTCTCTTTTTCTCTCCTTCCTTTACTTATCTTTTACGTTTGTGTTCCGATATTTGCTACTGATTCCGAAAGAGGAGTATGAAAGAAAATAAATAAGGCTCAAAGGGGGTAACAAAGGATAAAGTGTTTTAGATAGCAGAACAAAATGCCTTCGTCATTCCAAATCTTCAAAGATATGCCAAGTACAAACAAATATAAATTAACCAAAGAGAATCATACATAGTATCTCTTGACTGCATCAGAGTTGATAGCCATTTCTACACATTTGCCTTCTACATCTGTCAAATACAATACACCATTGGACAACACTCTAGTTACAACGAACGGCCCCTACCAGTTTGGGGAAAACTTGCCTTTTGCTTCAACCTGATGTGGAAGGATACGTCTTAACACTTGCTGACCTACTTCAAACTTCCGTGGACGCACCTTCTTATTATATGCTCTTGCCATTCTTTGTTGATATAGTTGGCCATGACACACTGCTGCCAATCTTTTCTCGTCGATCAAACTCAATTGTTCCAAGCGGGTTTTGACCCACTCATCATCATCGATCTCAGCCTCCGCGACAATTCGAAGGGATGGAATTTCCATTTCTGTGGGTATCACTGTTTCGGTGCCATACACCAACAAGTAAGGATTCTCCCCTACTGAAGTACGGATAGTAATGCGATAACCTAGCAATGCAAATGACAGCTTTTCATGCCACTGCCTAGAACCCTCCACTATTTTTCGAAGTATCTTCTTTATGTTCTTGTTAGTTGCCTCGACTGCTCCATTCGCCTTGGGACGATATGGGGTGGAATTGCGGTGCGTAATCTTAAACTGTTGACATACCTCTTTTATCAAATGACTGTTAAGATTAGCACCGTTATCTGTGATAATTACCTTTGGTATCCCGAACCGGCAAATGATATTTGAGTGCACAAAATCAACCACCGCCTTCTTGGTTACATACTTGAATGTTTTAGCCTCAACCCACTTGGTGAAATAATCTATGGCTACCAGAATGAACCTGTGCCCATTCGATGTTGATGGCTCAATTGGCCCAATGACATCCATGCCCTACACAACAAAAGGCCACGGTGCAGACATCGTGTGTAATTCAGATGGTGGAGAATGAATCAAATCTCCATGCACTTGGCACTGATGACATTTACGTACGAAACTGATACAATCTCGCTCTATAGTGAGCCAATAATAACCTGCCCGGAGAATCTTCTTTGCCAGCACATACCCACTCATGTGCGGTCCATAGACTCCAGAATGTACTTCGGTCATAATAGTTGTGGCTTGCCTAGCATCTATGCATCTCAGCAATCCAAGGTCTGGAGTCCTTTTTGTACAAAACCCCTCCGCTGAAGAAAAAGCCACTTGCAAATCGCCTAATTGTTCTCTTTTGATCGCTTGTGGCTTGTACTGGATACACCCCCATCCTAATATATTCCTTGATATCATGAAACCAAGGCTCACCGTCAAGTTCTTCTTCCACCACATTACAATAAACATGCTGGTCATGGATCTGAATATGCAACGGGTCAACATAAGCCTTATCCGGATGGTGTAACATTGATGCCAGAGTAGCCAAGGCATCAGCGACCTCATTATGAATCCTCGGAATATGCCTGAACTCTATTGATTGGAATCGCTGACAAAGATCATGTAAACATTGTCGATACAGTATGAGTTTTAAATCCCGTGTTTCCCACTCTCCCTGAATCTGGTACACCAGAAGGTCCGAGTCACCCAAGACCAAGACTTCCTGGACACCCATATCCACAGACATCCTCAAACCCAAACTGCATGCCTCGTACTCAGCCATGTTGTTAGTACAATAGAACCGAAGCTGAGTCGTAACATGATAATGATGCCCTGTTTCAGAAACAAGTACTGCTCCTATCCCAACGCCTTTCATGTTAGCAGCCCCATCAAAGAAAAGTTTCCATCCTGGCCTTTCAACCTGTTCCAACTCATCAATGTGCATTACCTCTTCATCAGGGAAATAGGTCTTCAAAGGTTCGTATTCTTCATCCACAGGATTCTCAGCCAAATGGTCGGCCAATGCTTGTGCTTTTATCGCAATCCGAGTCACGTAGACAATGTCAAATTCTGTGAGCAAGATCTTCCACTTTGCGAGCCTTCCTATGGGCATAGGCTTCTGGAAGATATACTTCAACGGGTCCAAGTGAGAGATGACAAATAATGTTTCAATTTCTGGGCCACCCAAGTTAGGGTGCAACACGTCCTCTCAAGATGAGTGTACTTAACCTCATAAGATGTTAACTTCTTGCTGAGATAATAGATGGTCTGCTCCTTCCTGCCAGTGATGTCATGCTGTCCCAACACACATCCAAATGAATTGTCCAAGGCCGTCAAATACAGAATCAAAGGTCTCTCTGGTTCTGGCGGGACCAACATAGGTGGGTTTGACAAGTACCCCTTTATCTTATCAAATGCTTCCTGACATTCATCTATCCACTTAACCGCAACATCTTTCTTTAACAGTTTGAAGATGGGCTCACAAATTATCGTGTAATGAGCAATAAACCTGCTGATGTAATTCAATCTCCCCAATAGACTCATCACCTCAGTCTTGTTCTTTGGGGGTGGCAACTCCTGGATAGCTTTGATCTTTGACGGGTCTAATTCAATACCTCGGCGGCTGACTATGAATCCCAACAACTTTCCAAATGGGACACCGAACGCGCATTTTGCAGGATTGAGTTTGAGATTGTACCTGCGAAGTCTTTGGAAGAACTTTTTCAGATCTCTGACATGGTCAGACTGCTTTCTAGACTTTACAATCACATTATCCACATAAACCTTGATCTCCCTGTGTATTATGTCGTGGAATATGGTCATCATTGCCCTCATGTAGGTTGCCCCAGCATTTTTCAGACCGAACGTCATGAACCGATAACAATACATTCCCCATGGCGTGATGAATGTCATCTTTTCTGCGTCATCCTCATCCATTAAGATCTGATGGTAGCCCGCATAACAATCCACAAAAGAACCAATCTCGTGTTTGGCACAATTATAGATTAATATATGGATGTTCGGCAATGGGAAGTTATCCTTGGGACTTGCCTTGTTGAGATCTCGATAATCAACACACACTCTGGTCTTGCCATCCTTCTTCAGCACAGGTACAACATTGGCTAACTAGGTGGGATACCGGGTGACCCGAATAACCTTGGCCTCAAACTGTTTGGTGACCTCTTCCTTAATCTTCACACTCATATCAATTTTAAATTTCCTCAGCTTCTGCTTGACAGGGGCATACCGGGTCATTGGGCAATTTGTGAACCACCAAGTCAGTGCTTAGACCTGGCATGTCGTCATAGGACCATGCAAAAGTATCTTTGAATTCAAACAACGCTTTGATTATCTCTTCCATCATTTGTGGTTCCAGATGAACACTTATCTTAGTTTCTCGGATATTATCTTGGTCCCCTAAATTGACTGCTTCTGTATCACTCAGGTTAGGCTTGGGATTTTTTTCAAAATGGCTTAGTTCTTTACTAATCTCTTTAAAGGCTTCATCCTCATCATATTCCGATTCAACATCACATTCTATTTCTTGAATTACTATTTCAGAATTAGATTGGCTTTTAAGACTGGGCCGGAGATTCCTCATGCATGTCATATCATTGAAGCCAACATAAAAGAATTGTACAAGAAAGAAAAGAAAAAAAATAAAACTATCAGAAAGGATGACAAGGGAAATTGCATTTTATTGAACTTAAAGACAACAAGGTTTATACATCCAAACGGACGAAACATAGAATCTGAATTACAACCCTGGAATAATCCAGATAAACTGAAAGAAAATCAAAGCAAACTACCAAAACTCCTTCCTGCTGGGGAGAGGAGTAGCTTCCTAATTGTTAATTTTTGCACTGGGCCCAACAAATTGCGCATCCGCCTCGCTAGAACCCTCTCCAGCTTCCACCATGTTCACTTCATCAAATATCCTCTCGAACTTTTCCATCAAATCTCCATCCATATCAACCACCGAATTGGGAACCGTCGTCACTGGGTGTTTTCTGGTACCAGGCCTGACAAATGATCTGGAAAGACGCGAGACTGGCTTTGGAAGGGCCCATGCTCTCTATTTCATTTTTCTGGCTCTTCTCACGTCTGCGATTGTGGGCTTGAACCCCAGACCAAATGTATCCAAGTTTTTAGGAAGAGAAACCGGTTGTACGATACCTTGCAGAGATGTACCCAAACTCTTGCCCGGTACAAAACCATTTTTCAACATTTCAATGGCTACCATGACTGATGCAGCAGCTACCCTCGGAGTTGGAACGCACCTCCCCTCTGGAATTATCTGTACCGATACTATGTCAAAAACTTGATAAACACATGGCCCCTTGTCGTCTTCAAACTCTATGAACGGAACAATGGCATCATTGGGAACACACAAATTATCTTCACCGTGCACAACAATTTCTTGTCTATCCTATTCAAACTTGACCATTTGATGCAGAGTAGACGGGACCGCTTTAGCAGCATGAATCCAAGGGTGCCCCAGCAAAAGGTTATAAGAGACTGCCACATCCAACACTTGAAATTCCATAGTGAACTCAACGGGCCCTATGGTTAGCTCTAGTATTATATCACCCACTGAATCTTTGCCCCCATCGTCGAACCCCCGAACACAAATGTTGTTCTTGTGAATTCTATCATCATGCACTTTCAGCTTGTTCAACGTGGAGAGACGACAAATGTTCGCACTAGACCCATTGTCGACTAGAACTTGGGTGACCACAGAATCTTCGCATTTCACCGTCAAATACAGAGCCCTATTATGCTTAGTGCCCTCCACGGGCAACTCATTGTCGGGGAAAGTAACCCTGTTCACCTCAAATATCTTGTTAACTATCTTTTCCAAGTGGTTTACTAAGATTTTGTCAGGAACATGGGCCTCATTCAAAATCTTCATCAAAGCCTGACGGTGCTCGTCTGAATGGATCAATAATGACAATAGCGAGATCTGAGCTGGTGTGTTCCTTAACTGCTCCACAATGGAATAGTCCTGCACTTTCATCTTTCTCAGAAATTCCTCTGCTTCTTCCTCGGTCACAGCTTTCTTCACCAATACTGGGTTATCTTTGGAGGTCTTAGCTTTTCTTAACTCTTCGGCGGCAAAGCATCTCCCCAATCGAGTCAAACCATGGGTCTCACACACTTCTTCTTTAACCTCTTTACCCTTGCAAGTCACTGTCACTAGTTCATAATTCCATGGGACTGCCTTACTGTTGACTATTGGTAATTGAGTTACCGGTTTGATAATGACAGGATCTGTGTGGGCACCCTTCATAATTACCACAGGCTTGTTTGTCACTCCTGGCACAACCACTTTCGCTCTTTCATGTTTTCCTGCAACGTCACTTGAGGACCATTTCTTGACCCCCACAGATGGTTCATTATTTGCCCTGTTCAACTTGATCACAGACTTCTCACTTGTTGACTTTTCAAACGGCTTGGCTTCACTAGCCCGAATCATCATAACAGTTTGCGAAGGCTTCTTAGGCTCCCCTCCCTTATGCACTATCTCAATCATATTTGTCTCATGATGGGCCAGTAACGGGTTCTGGTTGATATTGGGTGCCTCCAGGGCTTGGACCTCAATCCGATTAGTATCAATGAGCTCTTGAGTAACTATTTTCAATTTCCAGCATTTCTCTGTGTCATGCCCTGGGGCCCCTGAACAATACTCACAACTCACCGAGCGGTCAAGATTTCTAGGAGGGGGATTTGGCAGTTTAGCCTCGATTGGATTCAACATGCCCAACTGTCTCAATCTTTGGAATAGACTAGTATATGATTCTCCCAATGGAGTGAAAGTCTTCTGCTTCTGCAACCTCTCATTCTTAAAGTCTTGATTTGGCCGAAAACCTGTTCCAAGGGGATTTCTGAGGGCTCTTGGGGGTGGATAGGTATTAACCGAAATACGGACTTGGTAGCAACAAAGTCAAACTTTGATCAAACTTTAGATTTCTTTAAACCTTTAAATGTCAAATTTTCAACAAATTGCGATAAATGAATCTAGGGACTTCCGATTCGATTCCAGTCATACACCAAGGTCCCAAATCACAAAACAGATCCACTGTAATAGTCAAAATACTAATCTAGGTCTAATTGCTCAAAATATTGACCGAAGTCAACTCAAATGAGTTTTAAAATACGATTTCACATTTTAATCAATTTTTCACATAAAAGCCTTCAAAAAAAAGACATAGAATACGCACGCAAATTGATGATAGCTAAACGCATCTATTTGAAGTTTCGAAATATAGAATTACTGGTTTAAACTCTAGATGACCTATCGGGTCATCACATGTCCCCAAATCGATGCAATTAGGTCAAGATTCTCAGAAAAGTTTCCATTAAATGGGATATGCAAAAATTGGATTATATGACAATTTCAATTTTTTTTAGAGTTTTGCAAATGATGAATATTTTAACTTTGTTCTTTATAAGAGGATGATTGAAATCGAAGACTTTCAAATATGGCTGTAGAAGTGGACCCCGAACTTTAAGCTAGTAGAAGATATACCAATAGTACTAGTGTGGGCCCTCCTACCGAGTTTACCATTTCATATGCATAATAGACATTGTGTTAAGCATATTCTTGAAGAAGTTGGGACACACTAGAACTTGATGTAGCAACAAAAACTATGAATAGACTAAGTATGGCTAAGGTCAGAATGGAACTTGATCTAATTAAACCATTAATCACTAATGTATGGGTTGATGAGGAGGATGATGATGCACCGTTAAAAGGTTTTGTTTGACAAATTGAATATGAAAACATTCCAAAGTTTGTAGACACTGCAGAAAATTAGGACACTACCTGGCTAATCGTAGAATCTTGGAAAAGCAAATGATGGGGGAGAAAGAGGGTGAACATAAGAATAACATGGATAATGATCAAATGGAGTTTCCCCTAAAATAAAATAGTGAGAATCATCCTACAACAGACAGTCACAACCACAAAGAGGCTGGGACAATCAAGCTAATAAGCAGGATCATAAGAATTGTGACGACCCGGCCGGTCGTCTTAATAATTAACACCCTGATCCCCTATTAACTACTTTCCTCAAGTTTAATTCTGCTATTTGATTTGTCGGGATGTTCGGTGTCGAGTATCGGTGAGTTTTGGGACACTTATTCCCTAAATGAGAGCCTAAGTGTTGGAAAGTTGACCGTAGTTGGAACGGTATGAAGACAGCCTCGAAATAGAAATACGATGGTTCTGTTAGCTCCGTTAGGTGATTTCGGGCTTAGGGGCGTGTTCAGATTGTGTTTTGGAGGTCCGTAGCTAAATTAGGCTTGAAATGCTGAAAGTTGAATTTTCTGAAGTTTCGGTCCGATAGTATGATTTTGATCCGAGGGTCAGAATGGAATTATGAAAGATGGAGTAGTTCTGTATTGTTGAATGTGATGTGTGTGCAAAATTTTAGGTCATCGGACGAGGTTTGATAGCCTTTTTGATCGAAAATGTATTTTGAGAATTTTGGAGTTCTTAGGCTTAAATCTATGGTTAATTCGAGGTTTTGATGTTGTTTTAGGTGTTTTAAGGATTGGTACAAGTTTGGATAGTGTTTTGTGACTTGTTTGTAACTTTGGTTGAGGTCCCGGAGGCCTCGGGATGATTTCAGATAGTTGACGGAAAGATTTTTGAATTTAAGTTGCAGCTTCAGCTGCTGGTTCTGTCATAACCGCACCTGCACTTTGGGTTCTACAGGTGCGGCGCCACAAAAGCGGTTAACAAGCCGGAGAAGCAAAATTGAGGGAGGTCGGCAGGTTCCGCAGATGCGGGGGATTTTCTGCGCCGCAAATGCTGAAATCGCTGGGCAGAACATATAAATTCTTGCCTTCGTGAAATTTAGCCATTTTTCTTCTTTTTCAAAACGGGAAGAAGATTGGGGAGCACTTTTCAAGAGCGATTTTTAGAGGAGTTCATTGGGGTAAGGTCTTTGGTCCCTAAACTCATTATTGGAATGATTTTTATCAATTTAAGCATGAAAAATTAAGGAAAATCAGTGGTAATTTGGGGGTTAGGGCTTGACTAATTTGGAGGCCTTTGAGTGATGATTTGAGGGATCATTTGAGGTCTGATTTTGATGCTTTTGGTATGACTGAACTCGTGAAGGTGTGAGGATTCTGGAATATAAATTTTACCCAATTTCGAGATGTGGGCCCGAGGGGCATTTTGGTCTTTTTACATAATTTCGCATATTAGCTTAGAATTTAATTGTAGAATCAGTTACTTGAAAAGTTATTTACATTATGCAATTGAATTGAATAGATTTGGGCCATTTGGAGTCTAGTACTCGTGGCAACAGCGTGGTTTCGGATTGATTATTAAGCCGGTTCGAGGTAAGTGGCTTGTCTAACCTTGTGTGGGGGACCTTTCCCTTAGGATATGATATATTTGATAATTGAAATGCCTTGTACGTGAGGTGACGAGCGCGTACTTGAGCTAATTATTGAAAATTCGGTTTTTCCTTAAGTATTTCAATTGAGTTCTTTTTCCTGTTTTATTCTACTTGTGAATTTAGCCTATTGCTAGTTTAGAAAAGCATGTTTAGTTGACTTAATTGCCTATTTGCTTAAACTGCCTTAATTGCATTACGTGAAGCAGGTTAGGCTAGAATTAAATGTTTACTTGGTACGAAATTTAGCTTAATTAGGTATTCTTGTGTTGCTGCTATGTGTTTTTACTTTGGGACTACGGGACGGCATCCCGGGAGATCCCATGTACATATTTATGATCTGAATTGAGGTGTGAGATACCAAGAGATCCCTGGCACGTATATTGAGGATACCAAGAGATACCTAGCATATATTGAGGATACCAAGAGATCCTCGGGATACCGAGAGATCCCTAGCATATATTGAAGATACCAAAAGATCCTCGGGATACCAAGAGATCCCTAGAATATATTGAGGATACCAAGAGATCCTCGAGATACCAAGAGATCCCCGGTTATCATCCTTTTTTTGAGTGTTACTTCCTTGTGGTATGCCTTCATCTCTGTTTCCGTTATTGTACTCGTATTATCCTGTGTAGATTCTTACTGTAGATTCTCAATTGTACTGTTTATCTTATCATGTCATCTTTATATTTATTTAATCTCAGTAGGGCCCTAACCTTCCTCGTCACTACCCAACCGTGGTTAGGCTTGGCACTTATTAAGTACCGCTGTGGTGTACTCATGCCTCTTCTGCGCATGTTTTTCATGTGCAGATCCAGGTACCACTACTCAGGCCTATCATCCTTGAGGAGGTGACTACTCTAGAGACTTCGAGGTACATCTACCGTGTTCGCAGACCGAAAAGTCCCTTTCTATTCCTGTTTTTAGTATTTAGCACTTCTGTATTTTTTTTGTTCTTATTAGACATTCCGGAGTTAGAGCTATGTAGTATTGATCTTAGCTTGTGATTTGTTGGTTTCCGGGTCTTGGATTTATGTATTGGTATTGAGAGTTAAACATGGTGTGAGCCGAGCGGCACATTTAAACACTGTTACTACTTTATTTCTATTTTAAATTGTTTTACTTCTGTAAATTTTTGTTTTTCTTTCGTAAATTAGGCTTACCTAGTCGTAGAGACTAGGTGTCGTCACGATGATTCATGAAGGGCGAACCAGGGTCGTGACAAGTTGGTATCAGAGCTCTAGGTTCATAGGAGTCATGGATCACAAGCCAGTTTAGTAGAGTCTCGCTGATCGGTACGGAGACGTATTTACTTATCTACGAGAGGCTATGTAACTGTTAGGAAAGCTTCCTCTTCATTTGATTCCTTGTCATGCGATATTTTGACATCACAATTCTAAACTTCTTTCTTCTATTCTCTCGCAGATGGTGAGGACACGTGCTACCCAAGATAATCAGGCACCCGCGACCCCTACTGCAGCCGTCAGAGGCCGAGGCCGGGGTAGAGGCCGAGGACGCACGTGGTGCAGCTAGAGCACCTGTACAGGCTACCGTCAAGGTACCACCCGCAGTTCCAATCGGAGTCCAGGCACTTGATACACCTACTGCTACTACTACTCCAGCCCTTTAGGAGACTCTGGTGTAGTTCATGAGCATGTACACCACCTTGGCTCAGGCAGGGTTGCTTCCCCTTGCTGCAGCCACATCTCAGGCTGGGGGAGGATAACATACTCACGTCGCCCGCACTCCTAAGCAGTGAGTGCATGTTGAGCAGATCCCTGAGATTATTTCTGGACAGCCTGCAGTTCCAGTTCAGCCCGAGAACAGGAAAGTGGCTTCCGAGGAGGAGCAGTTGAGGTTTGAGAGGTTCAAGAAGTACAAGCCTCATGTATTCAGCGGTTTATCATCGGAGGATTCTTTGGGATTTCTAGATGAAAGCAACTGCATTCTCCGTACCATGGGTATATTAGGATCGAGCGGGGTTTCCTTCACTACCTTCCAGCTTCGAGGAGTTGCCTATGAGTGGTGGCGCACCTATGAGTTAGACAATCCGGATGAGGCTGCTTCACTAACTTGGACTCAATTTTCAGATCTGTTCCTGAGAGAGTATGTTCCTCAGAGCCTTAGGGACGTATAGCGCGCTGAGTTTGAGTATTTGCACTAGGGTGATATGACTGTCTTAGAGTATGCTGTCCGTTACACCAGTTTGGCTAGACATGCACCAGCCTTAGATTCTACTGTCCGCGAGAAGGTTCGCCGGTTTATTGAGGGCCTTATTCCCAGCATCAGGTCTAGCATGGCTCGTGAGTTGGAGATGAATATTTCTTATCAGCAGGTGGTGAGCATTGCTAGGAAGATTGAGGGTATGCATGCTATGGAGAGAGAGGAGAGGGAGGCCAAGAGGTCTCGAGAGTCAGGCTATTTCTCTAGTGCTCGTGCCCAAGCTATAGGTCGTCATAACAGGGGTTATATGAGTCGCACTATTCATTCAGCTCTTCCAGCAGCCAGTGGTATTCCAGCTCCTCCTAGGCCTCAAGAGCCCTATTATGAACCTCTGGTTTCTAGCACGCCTCTTGCGCGGGGTGCTTTCAAAGGTCAGTCCAGCAGACCTCGTCCGAGCCAGTCACAACTGCCACGTCCTCCCAGAGCTTGTTTTGAGTGTGGTGACACACGTCACGTGGTGATTGATGTTTTAAGTGTCAATACCACACAAGAGGGGGTGATTTGTGTGGTACCCAATTTTCGATCTAGAAGAACCAGGTTCTTTTAGGTGTTCTAACTACTACTATTTGCGGAATTAAAAGTACATAAAATAAAGAACACAGAGATTTTTACGTGGAAAACACCCGACTCAAAAGGTGGAAAAACCACGACCTACTACTCGGTAGGATTTTCCCCAACACTTCACTAAATCACAGAGCCAAAATAGCATTTACAAAACTCTTTGTAAACCTAAGGATTACCTCTAATCCCGTTGTAGCAATCAGCCTCTAACTGTTGCGACAACTTCAAGTTAGCCTATAACTTGAACTCTCAAAGTACCTAATACAATTGCTTCTATGAAAGCTGGAAAGGTACAACTTTGAACCACTTACTACAATTGAACTAGAATAAGAAAAAACACAATAGAACTGGTTCTTCTATCTCGTTCAAGTAGCTTCAGGAGTGCACACTCAAATCTCACATAAATTGCTTGCAAAATTGCCTTGCTCTTTTGCTTTCAATTTAGTTTAACTTCTGCGTATGTGCAATACCTGTAAAAAAGAACAATCACTGTTATTTAATAAGTTAGTAATTAGAGTTTGATTGAGACTCAATTGATGATCTCCCATCGAAGTTGAGTCCTTGAACAACACAAACTCCAACACTATCTTTTATCCGGATTGTGTTCTCTTCACATAAGGAGACTTTCACCCCTTATCCAATATGCAACCTTTTCGATCAGATCAGGAGATATTTCTGCTTGATAAGTGGGACTTATCTCATTCACGTGCATTTCACATGTATAGATCATGACTGTGCTTCACATGATGGACCTGGTCCATGACTGAGTTCATTTGTCATTCTTCAAAACTTCACCTATTCTTAGGCCAACAAATTCCCCCTTTTTGATGATGACAAACTCTGTGCTTTTTACTGATTAAAAGATCTGTAAGAACTCAGCTTAACCATCAACACTAGACTTAGTAGAAAATTTACTTCTCATCAAGGACCAGGTTAATTAGGTTATAAATATCACTTATTCAGAATAATGGGTAAAGCACAATATTTTCCCCCTTTTGGCATCATTGAAAAGTTGCATACTTAATGTGAATCCCAGATTTTAAAAAGTACTCATGGCCACTGGGGAAACTGCAAGTGAAAACATGGTGCAATTATCAATAATCAACAAACATGTTTAAACTATTAAGATCAGAATCATCATAGAACAAGAGAAAATAGTTATTGTCATTGATCATAATATGTTGCCATTAACAGTCCACAAAAAGAAAGAAAAACTTTCAAAACATGAACAAAAACAGAAAAATCCCTAATCCGGGTCACTGGGGTTCACTGGGGTTACTAGACAGGTTCAGAAGACAAGTACTAGGAGACCTAAGGCTTGGAGGAACTAGAGGGTTGAGTCTGGATAAGGTTCAGCATATTCTAAAGGATCCCATCACTCTTCTCCTTTTCTTTTTCTAGCTCAGTTCTAAAGTCATCCCTCTCAGTTTCCAATTCAGCCACACGAGCCTTGAGCCTAGCAATTTTAGCATCCTTAGTTCCACATTCCTCAACCAAAGTCCTAACCTTGCTGTTGATGGGTGTCTTCAGAGATGAACCAGGTTCAACTGGGATGGCATTGACTGGATAGTCACAAGCCAGAAGAGTCTTAATGCTAAAATATTCCTTGCTTGATGCCATTTCCCATTTCTTCAAAGGCACGTTCAGCTTGTCCAGAATAGTGGTCAGTATGAAGCCATATGGAGTAGCATGAGCCTTGGAGCCATTGATGACCCTGTCTAGCAATTTTACAATGAGAGCAGGTCAGTTGATCTGCTTTCCTCTCTCAA